>NW_026562449.1:1635000-1865732 GCF_027474105.1 Poeciliopsis prolifica
AGCCCAAAACAAAGATAGCATCTTGGCCCCAGGTGGCATCAAACCCATCGGTGACATTTAATAATGTCCTCTCTCTGGCTAACCTCCGCCCCCACCCCCCTCCGGCCTCCTCCATCACCTGACTCACTATTACTATTCCAGATAAATCTTCTCCTGTAGAAGAAACCGGGGAGGTAGAGACGGGGTTGGTGATGAATCACCTTCATTCATGCAAAGACCAGATCTTTTAGGATTCCTGGCTTTGGCTCTGTTTATTTACTCCCTCCATCAAACCACATCACCCGGCGGAGTGACGGCGGATGAATGGCTTCACGGGAGAGGCAGATCATCAGACAGATGGGGCTGCAGGAAGAAATAAATAATGCCGAGAGAGGTGTTTAAGGACAAAGGGAGAAAGATTATAATAATAAAAGGCCAGAAAAGGGGAAGAAAACAGGCTTGAAGGCCTGAAGAAGTGAGATGGATAAACAGATAAAGGCAAGTAGAGACAGAGGAGACAGAGAGCGATGGGAAGGTGATGGTGGAGATAAGGGCTGGGGGTAATTGCTACTGCGTACAATGTTTACATGCAGCAATGTGTTGCTGAACATGTGTCATCAGCTGAAGCGCGTGCAGTTAGCAGATGATGGTATGAAAACACACCTGGAGCAGCAAAAGGTGCTGACATGTTAAAACAGGGAAGTCCAGCTCATTTTCGTTTTTGGCCAAATCAAGATCATGAATGTTCTCAAAGGGCAGGTGGTGCCAGAATGTATTGATAAAACCCATTAACAAAGTGTTCAATCCAATGATTCTTGGCCATGTTTGCTGAAACTTTGCAGTTTTGCACTGGTGAGAAAAAAAGTGGGAATCTGTTGATTTTATGTGAATTCCCATGATCACAGAAAACTGGGAGGACTGATCGACATAATTCGGCACCTGGAGTCTTCAGGGCCACACAGAGAAGCTATGACGGGCCAGATTTGGCCCCCAGGCCTTTACTTTGACATATGTGTTAAAACATAAGCAAGGATGTGAGCAGATTTAAAGGGCCGGTGTTTTGTGATTTCCAGCCATATAGTCACATTTTATAGCACAATCAAGTAAGCATGTTACCTACAGTTGTCACAAAGTGCTTCATATGTCCAATAGGACTAAAAAGAAATGACACTTTGCAAATACCACTGGCTCTCAGTATCAGTTGCAGTCCCAGCGTGGAGACGCCACAGAGAAACACACCACCTCGCCCGGTGAGAGAGGCGGTTCACCCTGGACAGGCTGCTGGGCCATGACAGGGCGACACAGAGACACACAACCATGCACACACTCATTCATAACTAATGGCAATGCAGAGTAACCAATTAACCTGCCTTAATGTGGATCTGTGCTGTGGGAGGAAGCTGGAATACCTGGAGAGAAGCCGAGCATGCACAGGGAGAACAGGCACACCCCACGCAGGAAGAGCAGCAGCATTCAGACACGTCCTGCTGCAGGCAGCAGAGCAAACAGCTGCAGCACCGTACAGACAAGTTCAACCCACTTCATATTTCTGTGAGATTGCAATATATTGCAAATAAGTCTTCAGGTTTAAATAGCAGTAATTCCTAAAGGCCTTCAGTTTTTCAACTGCTTTGGCTATTTTGTCTCATTAATGTTGTTGTATGCAACTTTTATTTTAGAAAAACTTTTTGTGTATTTGTTAAATGATCATTATGTCGTGACAGTAGAAGACAAATAACTTGTGAAGAAATTGAGCTTTCTCTCTGATTGGTTGCTTTTGACCAGGAGAGGTGCATTTCTTGATCTTTTTTTTTCTAAGGTTTTATTGGTTCTAATGGCCTTTATTTGAGAGAGGTTAGACAGGAAAGTAGGTCTTGAGAGAGGCAGGAAGGCATGCGGCAAAAATCATCAGGCCAGAAATCGAACCTGTGACGTCCACATCGAGGACGTCGTGGGTTGTGCTTTACTTCTGTGTCACCACAGCAGCCTAGAAATCGATGTTTTCAGAGATAATCTGTCATAACGCACAATCATCGCTTGGTGAAAGTTTGAACAAATATGTAAAGAGCATATTTTGCAACGTTACGTACTGCAGCTTTAAAGGAAGAAAATATCCAAAAATAAAAGATCCATAGCAAATATCCTGGACCAACCTGAGCCTACTAATAGTGTGTCACCTTAGTGTTTCGGTGAAGAACATCAACGGCCTGTTTGAGGTTATGCATCAGTATGTTGGTTAGATTCGAGTCTAGACTTTGACTAAGCCATTCAAAACCCTTATGTTTTTTCCTTTCAAAAGCATTCACAGTGGTGTGACTTGTGTGTCATTGTCCTGCTGTATAACCCAAGCACACTTGAGCTGACAGTCACAAGCTGAGACAGGCTGCTGGTCTCTGTTTGTGGATAATCAGTGTGAAAAAACAGAATTTGTTTCTCCTCTGATAAATGTCTTTAAATCAGAACATGATGTAATACTTTTCATAATCTTTTAACATGTCTAGGTAAAAGATCCCAGATATTTGCGATTCCTCAGGTCTAATTGATGCGGCTGGTGCAACTGAATTCACTTTGCAGTTTGTTGTTTCCTTTCTTCCGTCTTTTCGTCTTAGTGCTCATCTGGAATCATCGTGCTCTTGATCCGGTTTTGTTGTGACACGTTCTGCTGTGACTTTGGCAGCAATTACTTCTAAATCCCAAACACGCCGGTGGAAAACAATACACTCATTAAAGCATTCACAAAAACACCAAAATGTGAATCTAAAGATTCTCCTCCTGTTAATAACCATTCACTAATTGCAAGTTCCCTTGACAAAGCAGCATAGCAGCCTCCTAGATACATAGCTGTGAAAAGCATTTCATTACCTTGGTAACACTTTTGGTGCTAATATCCCTGCTTGCCCAGGCAACAGTTTTATCACAAGCTAGAGCATGAATATCATACCTCCTGTCAGGTTAGTGGCATGAGAGAAATAGCTTTGATGACTGCGTAGTGTAAGTAAAGCCCAAAGACTGAGTGTTGGGTTGCAATTCTGCTTATCAAACCCTCCCTGCCCCCGAAAAAAGTAAAAAAAAATAATGATACTTTTACCGCACATACAATTTTTATCAAGTTTTAAATGTTCATTTGAGACTGCTGTCAAAAAGCCATCTTTTCAGAATGCCACCAGCTCTGTCTGGTAATTCAGCTCCTTCGTTTTTGTTGTCGTCCTTTCAGCAGCTTTTCTTCATCAGCCATGGAGGAATATATAGGTTCTCCTGACATCATTGTCTATCCATCCTTAGTTCTTCTTATGAAACATTCGACTGGTGTAATGATGATGATCAACCTTCACATATCATTCTGTCAGTGTCTTAAATCTCCTCGACCCTTCAGCCGAGAAAGAAAATCAAAAGAAACCACAGAACAAATTTATTCCTGAACCAAATTCTAGATTCAAGCTCCTGCTAACAGATCCAAACACAAACCATAAATCAAAGAAGATGCAAAGGCAATGTGGTTGGACTTTATAGATCAATGTGCATGTGATTTGTGCAGTAGTAGATCTAAGCACTATGTAAACATATTTTAATACCCAAAGGAATGGAGGAAAAAAAGCCCATCAGGAGAGACGGCTGACATTGTTGCGTTCTTCGACTTCTTTCTGTTCCACCTCACCCCCTCCTCCTCCCCCGTTCCCTCTACCTCTCTCTTAGCTGTTACGTTGATGGATGCAGCACACTCAGCAATATTTCAAGGCATGATAGGGGCACAAAAAAAAAACCTTTCATGGCAAAACAAACAGGCTTCGAGCAGCTTAGGCATGTGTTGACAAATGGAGAAGGAGCATTAAGTACAGTCAGAAATGGCTCCATGAATCCCCTGAAGAATAGCAAAAAAAAAAATCTGACTACTTGGTTGGACCATAACCATAAGGCTGGGTAGGTTTTTACACTGACACACACACACGCACACACACCCACACACACACACCCACACTGGAACAGTCCTTTGAGGAGCCTCGGGCCTAGAGGGAATAATGGTTAGCAACCTGAAAAATGCCCTCATCACAAAAGGCCTCAGACAGTAATAAATGAAATAGTTGAGCCGACCACATTAATCCATGCCGCCGTGTCAGAAAGTGTGTGTTTTACATGGTGAGTGTGTGCATCCCTGTTTGCGTATTTCTCTGCACTTTGCTGCAGGTATCTGTGTTTTTCTGTCTCGTCACGCAGGCTGGAAGCCGTGGTCTCGGTTGTATGTGTGTGTTTCTGTATGTTTGATGAGAAGAAGTCTGTCACAGCGTACGACCGTGGTGGATGCTAACACACCGCCAACGCAAATATCCTTCCTGCCTCTTCAGAAAGCTCGGGATATTTGTGAAAACAATGTGGGCACATGTTAGCATTCCAGTAAGCAAAGTCTCAAAGGGAATGTTTGTGAAACTGACCAGCAGGTAGTTCTTTGCAAAGCAGCCAATCTTGATGCACCATTCATGTTCACCAACGCTGATTGGCCAAGCCGTAAGAGCTGAGATAAGGAAGACTGGGAATGTTAGCTTCTGCTGTCCAACCAAGTTGGTTTACTCTCTGTATAGAAATACATATTAAGGTACATTTGGTATTTGAATGATTAAAACAGGCATATACAACCTTCTTTAGACATTGTCTCAAGTATTTGTAAATTTCAGCTGTTCAAGGGCGGTTCTGGTCACTAACTCCCAAAAATACTGAAGAATTACTGTACTTAAAGTTTATGAAAGTAGACAAAAGGTCTCTTGCCCTTGAACTTAAATGAACATCAGTTGACAATGAGGTATTTGGTGATTTGACAATGAGGTATTTGGTGATTTATTATGGAGATAAATAATCACAAGAATGCTTAACTACTGGAGGACGTGGATTCCTCCAGTAGGATTTCAAATGGACCAATCAGAAGAAGTTGTGAACGATGACATTGTTTTTTCTTGTGTTGCTTTTCTCCTGTAGTTTTAGCTAAATTAAAAGGAAGTGACGAACGCACCAAAGCTGCTCAGTCTGTTTTGGCCACACGTCCAGATATATCGAATTAACTTTGTCGGCCATTTGGTTCGGATCAGCTCTTCTCTCTTTGCAGAGACTGATGGTTGCTCACAACGCAGGTGGATTCCAGTGAGCATCAAACTGCCACGTCACACACGTCACAGACAAATGTTTGCGACTGGATAAGAGAATCCAAGCCTCCACGCCAGAAAGAACTGTTTCTCATTAACCAAGAGTTCAAACTCTCTGAACTAAGCCAACAGCATCAAGCTAGGGCCTGATTTTACAAGAATACTTTTGTCGCAAATTTGCCTCAAACCAAAAATCTGCCAAAGTGGAATATTTTCATCACTAATCCCAGCTGGTGAATAATATTCTAAACATATCAATAAATGCCATCACCGTCTGTCAGTCAATGTCATACCCAAATATGTCTCATTTGAGTCATTTACATATTAAATACCTGAATTTATGTCTATTGTATTTGCTATGTAAGGCTGAACAGTCTGCTTGACAGTAAAAACACAAATATTAATTGTTTTTTACAATTATAAATGAATTCAGACAGTAAGATGTTAGATACACACACAAACACACAAAATGAGGGTAATCTGTAACTTTAGCTTCTAATCAACTTTTGAATTCCACCCCAAAATATTGGCTGTATTCAAAATTTCCAGGAATTTAGCTAAACAATCTGTGGAAGAGCAAAGATCTTCCACAGATTGTTGACGGAAATGTTCAGAAATGTAAAATGCACCAGATTGATGTGTTACGCCATCAACGGTTAACCCGACCCTTATGAACTCAGCATGGAGTTTTACACTACCAAAAATAATTCTCGGTGCTAAACTGATCCTGACCGAAAAACACTGGACATCTTTCTTATGGCTATGTAAAGTTGGTCAGTTCTTGTCTTTATTTAGCCAAGAAAAACAGACTGAAAATTGAAACTTTCAAAGTTTCATCCAAATGTTAACTAAACAAAAACATTACAAAGTCAGACCTGGTTATTCCTTTTGATCATCTCCAACCACTTTTTAACCGCAGTTAGACATGTGGCAACATCATCCTAACCCTAACCCTACATTTTGCTTAGGGGACTGCTGTTTGCCTGAGACCAGGTATTTATGTTTCCACTGGAAAAGCACCGACTCCAGGCCAGTAAAACTGGCTTCATGTTACCATCCAGTCTTTGTCTGGGCCAGAAGAAAGAGTCGTAATTATCAGGGTCCAAGAATGTTCCAAGCAACCAATGAAAATCCTGCAAGTGCCATGTTAAAAACTCACATGGTTTCACTTTTAGCTTGCCTAATTTTGAACAAAAACAAGAAAAACACGGCCATTCAAGATGAACAAACATCAGGTTCACATGGGGGACGAATAACCTCATTTTCTGTAACCTTCAGACAATCTAAGAACGTTCTTTGATTGTGTTCTAAGACACAGATCGTGTTTCTTAGAACACAATCTGTTGAGCGGAGAACATGGTTAGTGCACAACATACAGCTCCAAGCTGAATTTATAAACTCAGCTTGTTTTTGTCACTGATGATTAGATTAATATTTTTTCATTAGTCTTCATAATTTCTTCCCTCAGTAGCAATTGCCACAGAAGTTATTCCTCTAAACGTCTTTTAGAGATGACAAATATTGTTAAGAATGATAGAGATTGTTCATAAACACTAACTGTTTTTCAGACATAACATATATCTGGTTTACAGTTTTTCGAGCGCTTACAACATGGTGGTTTTAACTTTGTTGTCAAGAAGCTTGGAGAACACTGGTGTAAATAAATCTCCACAGGGTTAAAAACCAGTGACCGCTTGAGACTCCTTCTAAAATCATTCATAACTGCCTGTTTTATTAGTTCAAACACCAAATATACAGTAATACGCATCAACACATACAGCAGAAACTGATGTTAGCAGAAGCTAGCATTTACAGATTCCCTCGTCTCTTGGGTACAGCCAATCAGTGGCAAGGAAACGAAATGCAGCTCCTGGATTGGCTGTTTGCAAATTCCACCCAAGTCATGTCAGACATGGCACTGCAGCCAGGTACTTCAGCTTCTAACGTTGCATTTTCTCTGCAACATTTCATAATCGGATGAATTTTGTGCAAATAGTTTGGAATCGCGTTCCACAGAAAAACCCATGAATACTAAACCATGATTGGATGCAGGTCTATTGTACACGTTTCTCCTTATTTTTTTTTTGTTTGGGAAACACATATTTCCAGTCAGCGCTGAGCTGAGCTTGTTCCTCCACTCCTTCCCTTTGCCACTGCTCTTTTCCTCTCTACAAACTCTGTGTATTTTGGTCTGTCTGTGGGGAGTCAGGGGTCATTATTAATCTTGCTGCCTCTTCTACCTTCAGGCATAACAGCAGGGCAGCATCGTTCAGTGTGTGTGCGTGTGTGTGTGTGTGTGTGTGTGTGTGTGTGTGTGCGTGTGTGTGTGTGTGTGTGTGTGTGTGCGTGTGTGAGTGTGTGTGTGTGTGTGTGCGCGTGTGTGTGTGCGCGTGTGTGTGTGTGCGCGTGTGTGTGTGTGTGTGCGTGTGTGAGTGTGTGTGTGCGTGCGTGCGTGCGTGTGTGTGTGTGTGTGTGTGTGTGTGTGTGTGTGTGTGTGTGTGTGTGTGCGCGTGTGTGTGTGTGCGTGCGTGCGTGCGTGCGTGCGTGCGTGTGTGTGTGTGTGTGTGTGTGTGTGTGTGTGTGTGTGTGTGTGTGTGTGTGTGTGTGTGTGTGTGTGTGTGTGTGTGTGCCTAAGTGAGAGTGAAAGGAGTGGTTGCAAATGAGTCACTTATGCTATTCAAGCAGAGTGTGAGTCCAGGGAAAGCGCCGTCCGTTCGTGTGTGAGGTGTGTTCACGCTGCTGGGACGCGCAAGTTTGTGTGTGATGACTGAAAAGGACGGAAGCCGAATCCTGGCATGATGGATCATGAGAGGGCGACGTTCGTAGGACACACTCCTGCAGGACACACACCCGTGAGAAATGAAGAAGAGGAAGAGAGGAGGGTGGAGGCTGGGTGGATGGATGGGTGGATGTGGGGAGGGAGGCTGGGAAACCCAGACTGAGAGAGAGCACAGGGAGTAGAGAGGGAGAGCGCGGTGAGTCTCCTGAACTCATTAACCGCTGTCCTCTCCGCCCTCCCTCCTGCACTCCCACAATGCCGAGCAGCGGCGTGCATCAATAACACCGGTGACAGCACGAGGGGGACGGGTCAGACAAGCAACCGCCATCTCCCTGGCAACCACCGCGACGGCCACCATCACCAGGACAACAAATGCCGAGCTCAAACAGGCTACGGTGGGGAGTTGAGGGGGATCCCCCCCCCACACACACACACAACCCCCCACAACCCGTCATGCAGCGAGGGCCGCCGCGCCGCTGCCGCCGGATCAGAGGAGAGCTAAACCCCCAGCACGACTCCGGCACAGGATGAGGTGAGAGAAAGCTGACTGATCCCCGATCTGAGGGGATCTGAACGGGCAGGGGGGGTTCAGCCCGAGCCCAGGTCAGCAGCGTTATTCAACGTTTCAAGAGGAGGACGGGATGAGACCAAGACGCCAAGATGGAAGGAAGGGAGGAACGTCCATCTGCAAAAACTCAAAAAGTCTACCGTTTTCTGAAGAAAACTAAACATTTCTGTGCAAACCAGAAGAGTGAGGGCTGGAAAATAGAAACCATAACTACCCTTACAGAACCATCCAATCAGCTGTTGTTTTTTATTGCTCATCTAATGCAGTGGTTAAAACTACCACTTTTAACCAATTAATTATTTCATCAGATTAATCACACTCTATAATTTGTAAGCTTGAAGTGTAAAAATGCACTTCAAGCATTTTTCATAATCTTCAACAATAAAAATTTGTTGAAGATTTTTATTGCCTCAAACCAAACATCAGTTTTGCAGGTTTCGATGTGCAGGACAGTTTGAAAATCATTTTGTTTCAAACGTAATTAGAAAATGTCAACTATTAACTGCTGTATGGGACAATCATTCATTGTGGACAAAAGTTGCATACTACCTTGTTTTTTTATCCAAAGATTTTTATAAACCAAAACTTTCTGCTGAGCAGAGGTCATCTGCAAGACCTCTGCTCAGGTGACCCTCCATGGGAGAGAAGCGTTTAGGTCAAACTAGGTAATGCAATTAATCTGCACTGTGTAATTATTAAAGTTTTAAACGTTTTAGATTAAAGCATCCCTTAAAGCCCATTGACAGCCCTACATAAAAACGTTTGTTTGTTTTAACAGACACTAATGTACTGAAATAATTTATTTGATAACTCTGCACTAGTATGCCACACTGAAATACACCATTAGCTTAGTAATCTTGGTCAAACATGTAAAAGCAACACAACTTTAATTTGTTCAATCAGTGCAATTAGTAGTAGAAGAGCCAATGTAACATAAATAATAAAGAAACTGACAAAAATAATAGGTAGACTACCTTGGTCAAACATAAGAAATAAATCGCAGCAAACCTTTCAAATGGTTCAGCAAATGCAAGTAGGGATTCTAAAAATAATGTCAAATAAATAATGAAGCATGCTGTGTTTCTGTGTCATTGATATTTTTGGATTTTTCTTCCCTTTCAGGACCTGATCATATCACATCTATCAGGACTATTGACGCTGCAGTCTCACTGTACAGAGATTGGTGCTCCTTTATACACAACTGCATCTTGGAAAACCACACCCAGCAGGGGGTGAGAACCCAAAAGGGGTCTCTGCTCTACGCTGAAGAACACAAATGCACTTGGATCAGTGTTTATTCATGAAAATCGGTTCCAAACTGAAAGTCGAAGCAGCCACAAACGCTGCTCCTACTGCTTCATCCCTGCTCACCTCCCGTCGATGTCTTTCCGTGGTGGAGGTTTTGATTTACTTCCCTGAAACCCGAAGCACAGACCAGCCCATCTCCTGAGCCGATGCTGAGCTAAAACCTAAACACCTCATCATCTGGATCAAACCAGAAGCAACAATTATTTGTTAACATCCAACACCTCCCACCGGAGCTCCCATTAGGCTTTGACGGCATGCCAAAGTCGGAGCTTTTGCTCTCCTCGACGTGAGCACACTGCATTTTTTGGCAACCAGAAGCACCGTTATGTAATGGCTGTTCCGGAAGCTTCCGACGGTGCTCACTTTATGTTATTTAGCAGCTAATTGAATTATTGCATAAGCAAAAGCTCAAAATTACCCCAACAGATTAAAAAAACTGTTAACCAACTAAACATGCACATTTATTGGTAATTTTCCTATTGAAGACTGTTAATAGCTACTTAATGATTTCCCACATTGGCTGAAATGTACTTCTTTTGTAATTGTTCCATGACTAGACCTGTCCAGGGTGACCCCGCCTCTCGCCCGGAACGTTAGCACCAGCACCTGGAGCCCCACTGGTGTTAGAAAATGGATGGATGATCCATAACTACACCTATATCAATTCTCAAGTATTACTATTTAAATTAATTGTTCTAAATAACTGAATTTGCTCTCTTTTTTCACTTTGATTTATGTTAAGACGTCAGGTTATTAAATGCACCATGATAATCTAGGAAACAGGTGTGACACTGTAACACCCTAACACTGTGAGCAAGTCAGAAAGTAAAATACTGAACACTGTAGATCTATCTTCACCTGTTTTCTAGATCGATTAAGTCGTAGAAATCTCTTGTCTACAGCTCTTTCCAGTTGACCATAAGAAGGTAGTGGGCAATGTGAACATAACATTTCATCACAATACTTTGTAGCATTTATTGTGGTAACAATGAGTATTTGTCGCTTCTTTTCAGTATTTCCAGGAAACTGCACAATCCCCATTTGGAAATAAGTTTCTTCAGGATATAGTTGATGCAAAGAATGTGACTCTTAACTATAAACTGCACACAGTCAATGCATTTAGTCATATTTATTAAATGACCAATAGAACCAACACTATAGTCAGGTTGTACCCAAGATGGGGCTGTTAAATCTTTCATTGGAAATTATTGTTGCTGCAATACATTTAAAGCTGCGATTTGATGAACGATGCAATAAATGGCAATCCTTACCACTATAGATCTTCAATCGGTTTCATTTCTGGACTGGCAAATCCATTCTAGAACTTTCCAACGCCATTGATAAAGTTATTCTTTGGTGCGATGCTGAAAAATAAAATTCATCAACATCTTTGGTTTCCTCCATCAGGAGATTTTGGAACTGTTTACATTGTCCAATACTCCAGGCCCATCTAAAAAAACAAAACCAAATAGCATGATTTTGTCACAAAGCATCATGCTATCATGTTCGTTTAGTAATTTTTACTGTTTTGGTTTCAAATGTATCGTTGAGAAACTGGGCAGAAATGCACTGGATTGGTTTTGTTTTCCCACAAGGTTTAACGTTTCAGCCATGCCAGAGTGTTTCCTTTGCAGACAGGTCTTCTTTTTTAAATCTTGGGTACAACAGTTTAGGAGGTCGTTCACACACACACACACACATCACACAAGCTGGTGTATCTTGGAACATTCAGATGCCAGATAGGAAATCTCTCAAAGCCTCTCAAGATCAAACTTGAGTTAGAGTAAGCGAACATGGGAAGAAGCAATGTCGATAGATTGTGCACTATATTTAACAGAAACAAAACAAAGATGTTTCCAATGTCCACCGGAATTTCTCTTGCGTAATGGAAGTTGCTGTGTTTTTTGTGTTTCTGTCACCTTGCTTTCTGATTGGGCAAAAGTCACATTCAAAAGCTTATGTTTGTCCCAACAAAACACTTCACGCATTGAGATACCGGGCCAATACAATCCAACACGTTGAATATCCTCAACTTTAGATCGGACCGGTCCCAATGTCTTTCCGAGGGGACCAGATCACTCTTAACACACCACACACTGCAGGAATATCTCCTGAGATTACCTTTACAACCTTCCTGATAATAGGGGCATTCTCAAGATTGTTGGAAGGGGACATGACAGCATAAAAATCTTGTCATGTCAACTAGGGGTTATGTGCTATCGACCAATTGGTTGTAGTTTTTATTTTTCTACCATACCAACTTAAAGATTTGCTAAACACTACTGGGACTTTACTTGGTTGGGATGAGATTAAGATCTCAGGCCTGTCCACATGGGAACATTTTCTCCTAAAACAGATTGTCAGTTTCAATAACAATTGTGTCTACCTTGGACAGTTTCAAGAAATGTTTTACCCACACAGAAACACCAAGAATGGCACAATGAGCTGTTTACTCCCCCAGATGTGTTTGTGGTGCAAAACATGGAGCATGTATGCAAATAAAGCCTCCACACAAAGTCAGCAGCAAACAGGACAAGAAAACAGGAACAGCAGATAACAAGGCGCGAATGGAGTCTTGTAGAACTTCACCATTGTTACTATTATGATGTGTTTGGGGTGGTAGATGAAGTTAGAGGTTTGGCTAACTTCATGTTTTCACATGAATTTGTTGTGCGCATGAATATGTGAGGGCAAAATTTTAAACACTCTGGAACCCATTAAAACTATCTATCTATCTATCTATCTATCTATCTATCTATCTATCTATCTATCTATCTATCTATCTATCTATCTATCTATCTATCTATCTATCTATCTATCTATCTATCTATCTATCTATCTATCTATCTATCTATCTCTAGTGTAGTAAGGCTATTTTAGATAGAATAAAAAGGAGTAAATTTCTGCCAAAAAACTTTGTGACTTTTCTCATAATTTTGACTTTTGAAACTCATAACTTCCTCAATCTTGAAGATTTCTAAGACTGATCTCCTTCTTTCATCCACAGTGGCCCTGACACCCCGTTGTTCATCTATCTGGAAAAAAATGCACGTTTTGGACAGACATGAAAATGACAAGTTTTCTTATACAACAAACACAGGCAAAGACA
Organism: Poeciliopsis prolifica; assembly: GCF_027474105.1. Taxonomy (NCBI): domain Eukaryota; kingdom Metazoa; phylum Chordata; class Actinopteri; order Cyprinodontiformes; family Poeciliidae; genus Poeciliopsis; species Poeciliopsis prolifica. Next base: position 1,647,873 of record NW_026562449.1, read on the forward strand.
AAAATGAATATGCCGTTTCCGTTGGTAAATGGGTTTTAAAAGACACCCCAGAGTGTTTACTTGTTCTCGGGGTTGACCAATGAAAACGTGTTGTGGTTACGGCGGACGGTTCCTTTGAAGACCAGAGGACAACCAGAGAGCAGCGAGTCAAAGACATTCGCGTTAAAAATGGAAAGTCCTCCTCCAGAGCTGTCGACGCGGAGCTAAATATCATGTCAGATAATCGTTTGCGCTGTTCTTGTTTTTTATAATTTCGGAACGGTGAAACGAGCGGCGAGAGTCCGCTGCCTCCTGATAGATGTGACGCTGCGGCGGGCGGCAGCAGAGAGAGATTTCCTTCCCTCGCGAACGGACAAACAAGGCGCGGAGAGGAGCGCGAGGGGGGGAGCCAATCACGCGTCCAGACCAGCGGTGGGCGGAGCTGAGCGGCGGCGTCTCAACCAGTGAACGCTCGCGAGGAGCGCCGAAACCCCACGTGGGTGTTGAGCTCCGAACGACACCGAGAAGAATTCCGGCCAATCGGGGCCACGAAAGGTGTTAATCTTGACGCTGATTGGCTCGCTGTTTTTTCTCTCCACAGAGTCCCGTCACTCAACACGCTTAGCCCATCGTTTTTAACTCTTTCCTACCACACGGGATGGCGCTGCCCATGAAGCACAAACCTGCTCTGTAATAGCTAAATGTGAATTAATGAATGACTCAGAGGCGGTTTGTTTTTAGAAACGCGATACATAAGTTAGGCCGGACTGATTCAAAGCCTCGTTTCAGAAATATTCAAAGAAAAGCGAGGGTGACATGGTGAAGAACTGTAGTGGAGCAGCAGCTTTTTGTTTTTGAACGTGCTGACTTGATCATAATCAAATCAGGATGAAAGAAAACGATTAGATTAAAAGCACATGAGAAGACCAGGCTTAGCAGTGAAGTATAACCCACATTCACACATCCAGAGCCTAAATTTGTTCTCCTTCCCCAAACCGGGCAAAAGAGGATTGACTGGAAGTGATCCGAACAAAGAGAACAGTCTCTCCAGTCCATCCTTCTTATTTTAAGAATAACTGCACTGATCTGTGATAGTGGATGACGCCTCACGTGTCGTAAGCTCTTTTCACTTTATGCACATACATATATACACACACGCCACAAAAAGCAATAAACATTAACGCATCCATTTTAAATAGCACTACAGTCCGTCCCTCCGCGCTATGCAGTCATACAGGCACCAACACTGACAAACCGAGCATCAATCTTCTCTCGTTCTTTTCCTTTTTTTTTTTGCAACCTCCGAAAAATATATAGCAAAGGTAGTCATATCATTCAGGAGCAGGAGAAGGCTGACATCGCCTCTCTGTGGTTGCTTTGTGTATTGAAAAGAACGTTCAGTGTGTGAGAGAAGAACAGAACGATTTGATCCGGATCAGAGCTTCTGCGTTATTTGTGTCGTAGTTCTATAGTGTCAGTGGATTCCGGGCACGTGCCCCCCATAAGCGACGTGATAGGCGCATATCAGTAGGCCAGAATGTGACGCAAAAGTTTATTCACCCCGCAAATCCAATTTAAAAGTCAGTCTGATTTTTATATATATAGATATATTAATCTGACATCAACAAAGCATGACTTTTAACACAGAAATGCAAGTATTTCCATACACTCGCAGAGTTCAAAATTTGACTGGGTCTCGTTTTTTTTTTTTTTTTTTTTTTGGAAGAGTTACTGCATCAATGCAGCGTGACACAGAGGAGATCAGTTCACGGTTCTGCAGTTGCTAAGGAAAACCAGGTTTCTTTAATAGCATTGTTGGTTCTGGGGTTGGTTCTGATTCCACAGATACTAAAGTGAGTGTTAATGCCTTTAGCTGTACGGCGAGGCGTCCAGGCTGCTGGGAAATAAAATCAGCCTCTCCATAAAACTTTTCATCATAGAGGGTCAGGCTCTAAAACATCTCTGGACTCAATAAGACCCAGTGGACCAACAGCAGCAGATGACATGGAATCCCACATCATCTCAAGATGCCTTTCCATTACGAATGGGCACAAAAATGTGTATATTCCACCGAGGTAAAAAAACAAACAAAAAAACACACAATTCTTCAATTGTTGTGTTTCCATTAAATAAGAAATATAATCCAAATCACACGTGAATAAGTTTGTTCACATAATAAAGTCATTAAAAATACGCAGCAGCACCCTCCTCCTACCACTTCCTGTCGTTTTCTTCTTCGTGTTTTGCATCAGCGGCGTTGTTGATCATGAAACTCGTGTGACGCACAAAAACTGTTTTCATTTTGAACCAATTTTGACATGTTAGGGAGCCGTTAAACGGCAACATAGCCAAAAACGAAAACACCTCATCCTGATGCAAAAGCCTGTCATTGAAAAACAAGTTTCTTTGAAATTCAGAAGTTCATTTTCAAAATATCAAATTGCACAATTATGGACTCAACAGAAACGCAGCTACTGACTGAAAATTTCATCCAGAAGCTTTGTGAATTCTGGACTCATATTTCCATTTTCAAACAAAACACAAACTTTACTTTCTCCTACAATATGTTTGTTGTATTCCTTCTGCTTCCAGAAGACTTTAAAAGAATGCTGCCATTCCAGATACTGACTTCAGGGAAATCCACTCGTTGGGAATTCCTGAGTCTCCATTGCACTTTTTTCCTTTCACAGAACTTTCTTTTAACGAACTTTGATACAGCATTCTGTGAACATCCAGCTTCTTTACCAGTGGTGATTTACGGCTCCCTCTCGTGAAACGTTTCAATGACTGCTGAACAACTGCCAAGTCAGCAATGTTCCCATCAATTTTGAATTTAAATATTTTTCATATTTTAATTTGCTTATTTATTTTATGCAGCATTCCAACTTTCTAAGGAAGCACATTATATTTCTTTCCTCTTTGATAATTTGTTTCTTATAGAATGAAAATGGAGAAAGAATATTTCCAGATGTATTAAAGTGATCTTTTTATGGACATTCTGCTTGTTTCAGATGGATGCTTTGTGGACGTTTGGTGGTAGACAAAAAGTGATCAGCATTTACAGCAGAGACCAGGAGAACGTCCTTTCCCTCTGCACATCTGTAAAGTGTGGCAAAGGAGCAGAGAGGGAGGAAAAACCCCCGAAAAACAAGAGATGAGGCCAAAGATGAAAGACTCAGCCCGATGGACATGGAGGACAGGTTCCACTGAAAACAACCAGTGACTCTCTTTTCTGTTCCACATCCGTTTGACGCTGCCTCGTTTACACCAGGCAGTGAGCTGGTCTCAGTCCCATCCACGCCCGCTGCAGCTCTTGTTTAATTTTCCAGGAAACAAAAAAACAGGTTTTACGTTTCTGATTAATTTCTTAGAATCAAAAAAAAAAAAAAAGGTAAAGTACGTGGTCGCCGGAGCATTGTGGAAAAACCCGACATGAGAACTCATAGAAAGATTGTTTTTTTTTTTATTTTAGGTTTTGTTTTTATAAGCAAATATTTACAACAGATTTCTGCTCTCTTTCACCTTAAACAAAAGAGTCAGAATTAGATTTAGTTGTCATCACATGCTCACAGTATTAAATACAAACATGTAAACTTAAAAAAACAAAAAAAGTAAGGGAACCCTATGTACACATCGATGTGCACAGCTAATATTTCCTTGTTGAAAATAGTGCAAATATGTTCATCTTGTTTTACAGCAGGGAAGCTGACTTACCCAGGCTGTTAGGGGTTCATTGTGTTCATCAGAGACAGCCTGGGGGAAGAAACGGTCTCTGAGGCAGCTGTTTTTATCGCTTTGCAGCACCGACCTGAAGGTAAAAGTCCAGGCAGTTTGTGGCCAGGATGTGTGGGGTCTGCAGAGATGCTAGCCGCCCCTTTCCTGACCCTACACCTGTATGCAGGCCAGTTAGCTTTGACCTGACTGTTCTTTGCAGATTGGACTTGTTCTGTTTAGTGGATGACGGATGAACGCAGGACAGGTTGAACAATAGCACCGAATGATAATGAGTAGCTGCTCCTGCGGAAGGCTGGACTTCCTGATTCCCTTCAGGACGTTCACTTTCTGCTGCGCCTACATCCAAACATGAGCTGTGTCTTCTTCAAATGTGTGGAAATCTTTGTCTATATTCTGCTAACGTGGAAAAAACAAAAACAAACAAATTTTACAATTACAGTGTTTCCTTTGAAAAAGTAAATAAAATTAGAATCAGGTGAATAAGTTTGGTGACGCAGTAAGTCATTAAAAATTATGGCTGTGATAGATGTAAACAGTACCATGAGATATATTCATAATTCAGCCATTGTGCTAGTGCTCATCATGTATCAGCCAATCTGAAGCCAATCAAACTTCCTGTTGTCTTCTTCATCATTTCTGCCAGTAGTAACATCTGGCTGCTGATCAGGTGAGTGACATGAAAAAAAGAAAAACAAAAAGAGATTCCATTGCAGTTTTGAGAGACATATCTGTTCTAATACAGCTGAAAACAAAAAATCACCTCCTCATAGCTCAAAAACTTGAGTGAGCTTTTTCAAAACTTATGTTTCCTTAAGTAAATTTATTTTTGCAATTTCAAGTTGCACCATTTTATGGTCAGTGAAACGCAGTTAGTTATACTCCAAAACAGGAGTCTGTAATCCTGGTCCTTAACATCTACCATCCTGAAGGTTTTTAATGAATCACTGCTTCAGCACACCTGAATCAAATGACTCATGACCTGCTGAAGAGGTCATGCAATCTCAAATGCACACGAACACTGTTATATAGTCAAAGTTCAGTACTCCAAGATGAGATTCGTTTCCGCTGTTAATGTGTGTGAAGTGTGCAAGGAAATAAGAAAAGCCATGAACGACGGTGAAACCCTCTCCGGCTCGTTTTTGTGTTGCGAGGAGCAACAAATCGGACAAGCGGGGGACTCAGACAGAGATCCGGCTGATGCCACTTCATTCAGTTCGCAACCTGTGGAAATGAACTGAAGCCCAGACAGGAAGGACGGGGAGGAAGGCCGACTTATTGGACTTACAAGGGAAAAAAAAAAAAACAGAAATGGAGGAGATGAGAATGACTAGAAGAAGAGACAGAGAAAGAGTGTGAGTCTGAATATGAAGGGGTGGTAGGTGGGGGGGTGTCTATGTGGTGATTGTGTGTGTGTTGATGGGTGTGCGGGGGGGGGGTGTTCACTGTGGGGTACGAGGCAGCACCCTGCAGTTCCTGGTAATGGCAGAATAGAACTTAATAGGGTAGAAAAAGGCTGGAGGCTGTTAACTCACAAACGGTCATTTTAAATTCCCCGTTCTCCATCTTTCCCTCTCCTCCGTCTCTCTGTGCACTTTGTGCATCTTTAACTCTTCCCATCCATGTCTGCCTGCCTGTGCCCCCCCATTGCATCCCCCGAAACACACACACACTTTTCATGTCTTTTACCTCTCTTTTAACCACTCCTCTCTCCTACCTCTTCCTTGCCATCAGTCCTTGCACCCCCCGCCCCCGGGCCTCTCCTTGGAGGAGGTGTAATGATAGCTATTTGAGTGTCATCAGAGGATCGCTGTAATGGCTTCTAAAGCAACATCCTACGGTTGCCACAGTGAACCAGGCACAGCCGCTGTCCCAAAAGAAGAGCGTAGAAAAAAGAAAAGAAGACGAAAAAAAAACACACACACATCTGGTTGGTTGTAGACAGGCGTCGCCGTGCCGACAGCAGCAGCAGATGATGACGCGGCCCCAAGGGGCCACGGAGAGCGAGCTAATGATGCGTGGGATAGGATACATATGAGGACCAAGTACAGTAATAGTGATAATAGAGAGAGTAATGAAAACAATAGCGCTGATAATGATAACAGTGTGTGACTTTTCTGATTTGTTAGCACCATGTCTGACTCTGTCTTCCACATACATGAACCTCTTTTTTTCCTCCTCTCTTCTTTTCCTCTCATTTTCCCCCCCTCCCCTCCTTTGTTATGAAGATTTTCTGCTTTAATTTAAGAAATGGAAAAGGAAGGAGGAGAGCCACGATTAGAAATTCGAGGATGCAAAAGCGAAGGTCTGATTTCCATTTTAATTCCTTTATTTTATTTTTGAAGAGCTGGATGCCGAGCTGACAATGAATTTCATGCATGCACACACATGCTCGCCACGGAGCGCGTCGCTTAAATGTCAGGTTAAAAAAAAAAGAAGAGAGGAGTGAACGTCAATAGGTGGAAAAGGAGAAAACTACTGGATTTCTGATGTTTAAAGCAGATGTGAAACTACAGCTTTACGTTGTGAACTGGACCTTCTATGTGTTGAACAGCGACGCCCTCTGTAGGTCAGACAGCAGCAGTAGTCAGGACGACTTCAGCCGGTCTAATTCCAATTCCTCCTATTTACATCTAATTCTACACAGCCATTTAATTTTCATATTTTTTATGCATCATCCAGAAAAATGAGGCGAAAGCAGAAATAAAACAGCAGTGGGGTAAACCTGAAGACAGGAGGTGAAGGAATCACATTTTTTTTAAATCATTTGAAATGAATCAAGATGTATTATGAACATACTGTCACTCACGTGATGGATGGACAGATGGACAGACATTGAAGAACAGTTAAGTTCTTTTTGAGGTGTATGCTGACACTCCCCCAGTTGTTTTCAATGCGCAAACAGCTGTTAAATATGGAAAAGGCCAGTAGAAATAATTATTTAACCATGCGATGCATAGTAGTGCCTCTATGCATCACATACAGCATGTTCCTACTTTTTGTGCCACTGGATGGACGGATGGAGAGATGAAGGAGGATGACTCCCTCCATGTTCTTCAGTTTTATTTCAGTTCAAAAGATAAGGAGCTTAAAACCAAGACACAGTTTGATGTTCCAGCGGGACAAACACACACCAAAACCGGGTTTGGAAAGAATAAAGACAGCAACCATTAAGTTTCTGGAATTTAACATTATTGATCATTTGTGGACTCTGTGTTAAAAGCAGTGTTTGTGTCAGGAAGTTGACTAATTTACCGTTACAAGAAGTAAACATCCAGGCAGAGGCATGCGAGATGTTTTAAATGGTCACAAAAATATGTTTCCATATAACTATGTAAGGCACATTCAACCTAATATTTGGGGCGTTGATCTATATTTGAACCTTTACATCTAATATTTACACCATCTGGCCAGGAACACAAAAACCCACAATCAAATCTATACATACAATTCATGTTTTTCAAATTACTTAAAATGAACTGAGGTTAAAAAAACTGAAAGCCAAAAAGCAATGTTGTTATGGTTGATGAGTGGGTGTAAAATTCTCACCGGCACGATTAATAATTACTTTTTCTGAAGGTCTAACCAATTTCAAACTGTAACCATATTTTATATCCCCTCCAGCCTCGGAAAGGTGAAAGCAAGATTTCCCTTTGAATTTCTATATCATAAATTTTCATACTTCTCAGTTTTCTCGTCCAAAACTGTAAGCTTCATAATCCTGCTGGATCCAACTGGATTTAATGTTCCATTTTTTTCTCCTGTTTTCTATTTAGCGCTAATAAATTTCAACAAAACTAATTTGAACCCAGCTGTTTTATCGCCCTGCATCTTCACAGTTACAATCATTTTCATCTCACTGATGTTAGTGTATAAATTTAACATTATTACTTATTCTGATTTTTGTATTTTTGTAATATCAGGGCTTGTGGTTAAGTTATTCATTTTTTATTCAATTTTATGCTTTACTTTCCTACTTTATGGACATGATTAGTGCTCAAGTCTTCCAGCAGCATTTTCAGACTTTTAAATTGGTAAAATTGTTGTTTTTGTGAATGAAATGTGGCAAGTCACAAATAAAGAATAGAACTTTCTGGCTATAAAGTTGTAGAAATGTTGAGTCTCAGAAGTAAACTTTTACTTCTGTGATACAAAATGCCATTTTGTAAAATGGAAACATATCTTATTCCAGTTGCTATAATCCAGGTCAATTCCAAGTCCACATTTTAAAGACTAATATGTACTCATCTATTTTTTGTATATATTTTTGTGGGTTTTTGTATGTGTGGATGTGCCAAAACTTTCTCCAACTGAACAAAAATAAAACTGAAGTCATTATTTTTGGACCTAAAGAGGAACGATCTAGAGTCAATGCACAGCTTCAGTTATTACAACTAAAAACTAGTGATCAGGCCCCAAACCTGGGAGTAGTGATGGACTCGGACTTGAACATCCAGAGCCACATAAAGACAGTAACAAAATCAGCCTTCTATCACCTGAAGAACATCTCCAGGATTAGAGGACTAATGTCTCAGCCAGATCTAGAGAAACTCATTCATGCGTTTGTCTTTAGTCGCATTGATTATTGCAACAGCATCTTCACAGGCCTGTGAAAAAAACAAATCAATCAAACAGCTGCAACTGATCCAGAATGCTGTTGCTCGCGTTCTCACTAAAACCAGGAAAATAGAGCACATAACACCAGTTTTAAAGTCCCTCCACTAGCTCCTTGTAGTTCAACGAATAGACTTTAAAATACTGTTGTTAGTTTACAAATCACTGAACGGTTTAGCTCCACAATACATCAAAGATCTGCTGTTGTTGTATCAACCTTCCAGACCTCTCAGGTCTTCTGGTTCTGGTCTGCTCTGCATCCCCAGAACCAGAACCAAAAGAGGAGAAGCAGCTTTCAGCATCTATGCACCACAAATTTGGAACAAACTTCCAGAAAACTGTAAAACAGTAGAAACCCTGACTTCCTTTAAATCTCAAGTAAAAACGCACCTGTTTAGAGTTGTATTTGAAATGTAATATGTATGGATTTGATTTTGTGGATATGTATGTTTTTTTTTTTTTGTTTTTTTTTTTTCCTGTTGTGGGCAACGGGGCCCGGCGAATACCCGTGGTTAAACGGACGGCGGAGTCCGGCGGTAACAGGCGCTTAAATTCCATGTCAAAGGGAAGGGGGAAGAAAGGGAAGAAAGAGGGGGAAAAAAAAAAAAACCTTGGTATTTTATTCTATGTTGCATGCCTTTGTGTTTTGTGTTTACGATGTAAAGCACTTTGAAATGCCTTGTAGCTGAAATGTGCTATACAAATAAAATTTGATTGATTGATTGATTGATTTCACTGCTATCTGCACAACAAACTTGCCCCTTGGGAATAACAAAAGCTTACTTAACTTGACTAGCTAGGTGATGCTACTAGTTATGTTCACTTAGCCCACATTACCTGTAGCCCAAACATAAAGAGAAATAAATTATGTTAGCTTTTTAAATGTTCTAAAATAAACCGCCCTCTCATCAAAGCACCGTGTGTGTTTTCTGGAAGTAATAGTTACGGTAACTTTTGTTTCCAGTGTGTCAGGGCTAATGCTATGACATTAGCATAGCGGCTGAATTTGACATATGTAACAGCAAAGAAAGTTGTACTGTCCAAGGCTGAAAACATATTAGCTATTGCTCTGGAGAAAACAAATATAGAATGTCCTGTTACTGCTCCTGTTTACATGCAGGCTAATGTAAGCGTTGCAGCATAGCTAGCTAACTCAGATATCTGGAAAAGTGGTCCCACCACACTTTTGTGAGAATTTGACAGAACAGATAACAAAGTTTATTTGGATGAAATATACTGCAGTATTTGTATTGTTGGGTGCTACAAACATGCCTTTCTAATCTGCTCACTTGATGATCCTTCTCTTTGTCTTAATTTACACTCAAGCCACCCAAAAACTAAGTTACTTTGCTGAGCGAGCCATGGGTTGATTTTACACATTAGGGCTGGTTATAAGTTTGAGCTAAACTACTGGATGGTGTTTTCACCTCAAAAACTTGATTGATACAAGTAATATTTGACAGTAAAACTGTCTTAAAGTCAGTTGAAAAAAACTCATATTACATGGTAACTAGATAAGTAAATTTTTCGTAATGAATTATTCATTTTCTACAATGACAGACTCCAATTGTTTCCCAGGACATACTGCAACACAAACACACAATTTAGAATTTATTAACATAATCTGCATGATTAGTCTTTTTTATTGTGTGTCATTTTTTATTGTGGACTAGTGAGAGAGAACTAGTCCACAAATCTATACATACAATTCTTGTTTTTCAAACAAGAATTGTATTTGAATTTAACTAGGGCCTAGTTAAATTCAAACCCTGGACCCAGGTTTATAGCCACAGCTAACAGTGCCAGCAACAATCTTTAAATAATAAATTTCGGCAAGTAACTGAATTTAGAAAGCAAATCCCACACTCACCATATAAAACTGTAAAAGATATGGCCTGTCTATATTAACTTTGTGACCAAGTCTTTATTAGTCAGTACTGTCAACTCAGTAACTTTGTTACTATGTTTAAGTGTTCAGATCCATCCAATGACTTGAAAAATAACTAAATTAGCTAGGGAGAAACCTCTTAACCTTTGAGTCAACGAAAGCTTTTGGAGACTCTAACCTCAAATCACACATCATTCCTGCTCATATTCAGAATCCCAAGGCATGGAAACCTAAGCTATTAACATTTATTAAATGGAATAATTTTGCCATCATATGCAGGGTGGATAGCTATAACATTTTGTCACCTTCCTAAAATAATAGCTTGAGTCTTGAGTCACCACCATTTTTTTTTTCAAAAAGATGTGACAGGCCAAAAAAAAAAGAAAAACACCATCAAAATAATCACCTTCATTTTATGAAGGTGATTATTAGTAAGTGTTTGAGTTACATTGTCACCATTAGTGTGCATTGTCCATTCTAGTTTATGCACCAGTTTAGTCCTCATTCTTCAGGAGCAAACCTTTGTCGTCTGTCGTGTTGTGTGAGGCTGGGACTAGTGCCCATTTTCCATTTTCTAACAATAGTTGCACAAGAAAGAGGCAGGAAGTGGAAGACATGCGCTAAGGGTAGTGAGGTTGGGAATCGAACCTGGAACAGCCGCTACGAGGACTATCACTTCTACGGGGCAGCCGCTGTACCCACTGCGCCACGCAAAGCCCCATCTCTCTTCTTGGTGATGACATCTACATTATCCTGTGTCAGTGAGTCTATGTATACGTTCATTTCCACTAACAAGCAGAGTAAATGTCATCATGTCTGATGCGCGGGAGTGTGTGTGTGGAGTGGCGGGTTGTGTGTGTGTTTGAGGGTTGGCAGTAGATTAGCCAGGTTGGGATGATTGGGTTGAGGATTAGATGGATTCAGGAACAGACACGTCTGTTTACTCCTCAAAGGCGACCTATAATAGGCTGATTGGCAAGGCTGATTACACACAGCACACAGAAGCAAGCACTCACATTCAAAACCTTGCATGATCATTAGGTCGTTGCCTTGTACCCAGCATCTCCTTTCCTAAATTTAGATGTAAAGTCTGCCTCCCCCTTCATCTCAGACACACTTCCCATTAGAATGGAGAGAACTTGCAATCAGAGACAGTGTAACCAAACCCAGCACAGGCAGGTAAGGGGAGCCGCAGTCAGGCAAGTACCCCAAAGGCAGATGGAGTGCTCTGGTTACCCGGCGCTGTGGGAGCATACATGAGCATTGTCTCTACTCACTTCTATTTATGTGCAGGAGAAAGAGGTGAAGAGCAGAGCTCCAAATGAGGTGAAGAAAAAGAGAAAGGCAGTATTAGATACCTTGCAGGTTTGAGAAAGGCAGAGAGGGAAAAGAAGAGGATGGGAAGAAAAATCGTAAGGGAGCGGCTTAAGATTACAAAGAAGAGCATCGTTCATAGCTGGCTTGAGTTGTGATAGACAGATTATGCTTTTAGACGATTGAAGCGGTCCTCCAGTTTTCTAGGGCCTCTGAGGATGTTCTCCATCCCTGCTTAAACTTGCTTTTCACAATCTAGAAATCTGAACTCCACAGAAACGTAAAGCAAAGTGTAAAGCCAGTTGATATGATTGATCCATAGGCAAAGAACCCAAAGGGGGAAACAGACAACACCCAAGAGAAGTCAAGTCTTGGAGAACCATATGATTGAGCCTTCGGGGTAAATAACAAGTCATGCAAGAACAGGGGTGAAGCTGTTCAGCTGGAGAGACGAGGGAAAAAGGGATATAGGCTTCACAAGGCGAGCTAAGCAGTCCAGAGCAAAATTAGTCCACAGAGAAAGAGGGGCTGACACTGGACAGAAGAGAGATCAAGGCTGACTCAAGTCTCTGCTGCCTCTAACCTGATTAGGGAGAACAGGAGTGGTGGAGGAGCTGAGTTCGGAGACCCGATCAGCAGAAAGTACAAGCCAGCAAGAAAAGAAGAAAAAGGAGAAGGAATTACAAGAGGGAGCCTGACGAAAGAAGCCTTTTAAATCTGGGAGCTGGAATTGGAGCCGCAGGAACTGCAGAGGGGAAGCCACAAAACCGCAGTAAGTAAATTAGGAGGCTGCGGCTGGAAAAATGTATAATGAAGTCCTGGGCGGGGGAAAGAATTTGTGGTTTTCGGAGTGCTTTATGTACTGCACCTTAATGAATTGATTTCCTGCTTTTACAGCGTTTGCATTTCACCATTCAATTTGATGCTTCTCTATTCTTCACAGCTTAAAAACCTCTCCTCTTTCTTTAGTCTAATCAAACTATTTCTTCTGTATCTCCTGTCTCCAGATTTTAATTTCTTATTTCTCACTCCCAACTCTTGTCACGTGTCCTTCCTTACTCTCTGGACTTAACATACCCAAAGGTGAAGATGCCTGCTAACGGAAACCATCCCTTGAAGTTACAGTTTGGTCTTATCAATCACGAGGGTCGTTACCTCACTGCAGAAAACTTTGGTTTCAAGGTAAACAATGCAAGCTAATGAAACTGTTTTGGTGGTAGTCAACCTTAGACATAATGTATTAAAAGGACACCTTTTTTGTTTCTCAGCTGAATGCGTCAGCTCCAAGTCTAAAGAAGAAACAGATATGGACTCTAGAGCAAGACTCCCAGGAGACCCAAGTTGTGTATTTACGTAGTCATCTGGGACGCTACTTGGCTTCTGACAAGGATGGTAAAGTCACCTGTGAGGCAGATGGCCATAACTCCGACTGCCGCTTCCTCATCGTACCGCAGTCAGACGGCCGCTGGGCCCTCCAGTCTGAGCAATACCTCCGCTTCTTCGGTGGCTCTCGGGACTACCTGTCTTGCTTCGCTCAGATAATCACAGATGCCGAGCTTTGGGCAATGCACCTGGCTCTGCATCCGCAAGCTAACCTGCTGTCTGTCGCCCGTAAGCGCTATGCCCACCTCTCCACGGAGGACGGAGAAATCGCCGTGGACAGGAACATTCCATGGGGTGTTGAGGCACTCCTGACTCTCGTCTACCTGGATGGAAAGTACTGCTTAAAGACCTGCGACAGCCGCTTCCTGAGCAGCGATGGGAAGCTGCTGACAGAGAATGGGAGGGCCACAGCATACACACTGGAGCTGAAGTGTGGGAAGCTTGCCTTTAAAGACTGTGAGGGAAAGTATTTGTCTCCCATGGGCCCCACAGGGACCCTGAGGTCAGGACGATGCTCCAAGCCAGGCAAAGATGAACTGTTTGACTTGGAGGAGAGCCACCCTCAAGTGGTTTTGATAGCAGCTAATGGCCGTTATGTCTCCAACAGACAAGGTAAGAAAACACAGATCCATCTTTAAAATAGTTTCCTCTCTAAAATCCTAAGAGTCATTGAATTTCTGCTCCAAAGTCATCTTGCTTGTCTTCCAAAAACATTGCACAGACTCCCAACAAGCTGATTGAATGAACAAAGACTGACCTTCAGTGTTATTGCTGATGGTCACACAAGCCTTTGCTGACACATGCTGACCTGCTTACATTCATAATGAAGCAGAAACTGATGATTGGTAAGGGGTGCATAATGCACTTTGCGCTTATCGTGCATAAGTTACAGTGAACAGATGCATCTGTCCATTAAAATAAAACAGAGAAGACTGATTCACTTTGTGAGTGTGGGCCTCATGAAAAGCCCCAGAGGGCAACAGTGGATTTTGGAATGGGACTTTGTATATGAGACAAAGTAATCACCCCAAGCCCACTGGCTTCACCAACTCCCAACCAACACTGGCATTAACTGAGAAGGAGTCCATATGGATGATGTTTGCACAACTCTTTTATTTCAATGATATTGACGGGTTTTCCAGCATGACTCATCTTTTCAAGTTCACACCTCAGCATCTCTGTTCAAGTTAAGTCCAGGCTTTGCTGATGTCAATCCAAATTTTTCACTTAAATATTGATGAGCAACTTGACAAGCAACTCTTTAAATTAAGGATGGGGGAACTTTCTCCTTCAAGATTTCATTGTAACAAGCAAAATTTATGGCTCCATGAATTATAACAAGTTGTCTAGATTGTGAAGCAGCAACTCAGCCTAATACCATCACACTACCACCACCACCTTGTTTGGCTGTTAGTGTGATGTTCTTTCTCTGACATACTTTGTTAGTTTTATGCCAGATGTAGGAAATTCATACCTTACAACGCATTTCCATTTTGTCTTGGCAGTCCACTGAAAATTGTCCCAAAACTCTTGGACATTATCAAGATGTTTTGTGGCTAATCTGTGATGGATTAGTGTTGACCAAATTCCTTTTGGTCAACACTGATTCTTGTGTTGGGGTGCAGTGGTTTTCTTTTTTACATATTTGTTAAAACTGTCACTATGTCGAGACACCATGGTCGAGACAGATAATCTGTGAAAGATTATCTTTTAATCAAATTAATTACAGTTCATTTGTAATTTAAGCAACTGAGATTTTGTCATAAAATGGCCTCAACATAATAAATACATATGTTAATTGTTTTACATCTCTGCTATATCATATGCTTAAAATAAATTTTGTGTTTGTCCCGGCTCATTGAGCTCTATGCTCTCAGTGATGCAGCTGCCTGTGCCTGTGTTGTTATTGAATTATGTCTTTACTCTTCAGTCTTGTGATATGGGAACTTCAGGTGTTATTTGATCTCTGTGTTAGGCATGACATCACCTCATTGTGCTGATGGACTCCTCATTGACCCCAAAGTAGTTTCCTCTCAAAACCAAGGTTGAATTTCTTTGATCAGTGTAAAAACCAGAGCAGTTCTAAATTAGAGTGTCACGTTTCATCTAGTTGAGTTGCCACAGAGTGACTTGCATAGAGTTTCAGTCGCCATGGTCAAAGGGTCCATTGGTCTGATTTCAGAATGGATTTGGAGGTAGATTAGCATAGACCAATGGCGGTTGTCAGCACATTAGATCATGTCAGCCATCACCAGGCAGATTCTAGTCTGCAGGCTCAAGTTGCTACAACCCTGGATGTTGTAACCGACTATCTCCTTACTCATTGTTCCTGGTTAGCAATGTCCGCTCCGAGCAAGACCTAAATTGCTGGAAGTACTGTAAACTGATTACCATTTGGTTTCATATAAAACAAACATTTGGGCTATGTACATTTATGCATGCTGATTATTTTTAACTACATGCTGCTCCTCATCCTGTTTTTTTGTTTGTTTTTTTTTTACTCTTTTAGCACTCTATGCACAAACAAAAGCCTCATATTTTTTTCTGCAGCACTCGCCCACTCACAATCATGCTATCCTGCTGAGACGAGTGGTGAGTTGTTTTGAATTATGGATGAAGTTGGCCCCTGTTCCTGGAGGGCAAGGGGAGGTGGGGGGTGGGAGGGGAATCTGCTTTCAGAAACCCAAGCTGCCTCTTACCCGCAGCCAAAGCTTCCACCCCATGAGTCCGGCTTTAACCCGCTAATCTAACCTGCAAACAGTAAGGCTGATGGGCTTATGTGGATTTTATTATATATTAAGAACTAAATGTGTTTAATGTGATTTATACACATTATACGCATTTGGAGGGCAGTGCATGATACACATTTAGTCCAAGTTATGGTCAAAATTCCTGTGTTAGTCCAAGAGGTTTGTATCCAGCTTTAGCTAGTTTAGCGGCAAAGCTAACACTAATGTTTGCTTCTTAAAGAGGCAGTACTGCATAAAATCAGCTTTTCTGAACTTTAAAAGATAATATAATGTTATGCCTTCATCAAAAACATACTTGGAATGTTACCTTGATTATTCCATGAATGTTTGAGAAATTCTTCAATTTCCCAGCTGTATAAAACACCTGGGTGGACGGAGCACCACCTTCAAGCCGTAGCTCCCCCTTCGAGACGCAACTCCAAGAAGGAGCTGCAGCTTCTGAGCTTCCGCCTCACAGAGCAGCAGTCCTCCATTCAGCTCCTTCAGACTAGCCAGCAGCAATTAACAAACATCTTATGGAACTGTACACCTGCTGAGATCTTTGTAAGAGCGTTGGTAAAAACATTGTAAGAGGGTTAAGAAAGGAGCCATCTTGTGATAACTTCCTGAAGGTGGAGTTTCAAGAAAGGAGTTTTTAAAGGGACAGAGGTCAATTTTCAAGGCTCTAAGTTACAAAGTCAAATTTCTTATAAGTCATATTTGATAAATATTGCATTTTTATAACAATTGAAGATAACATAGCTACTTGATTGTGCTACAAAATGGCACGATGTGACTGGAAAACACATACTGCTACTTTAACTGAGACAGAAGTTGCCAATGAATCACACATCTTAGCTGTGGTTGGAAGAGGTTCACACCACAACAGAAATTACTTTTAAAAACATTGGTAAATCCATAAAAGTTGATTGAAAATATGTTTCTGGATTTGGACATTTTTAATTTTGCAGCATGCACCCTGGATAGATTATGAAACTTTTGTGCTTTAATTAATGAGTAAAACAGAAATTGTAAATAAATTATATAGCCTTCTCTTGGCTCTTGTTGGTTGTTTTTTGTTGGGAGTGAAGCATTTCTTCAGATGGCGATAGTAGCTCAGTGACAAGGTGGAGGAGATCGATCTGTTAACAGATTAACTGTCTCATACATGGTGGCAGTTTTAGCAAATACATAACATCATATTTTTGTGAACGTGACATACTATAGTATACAAGTATAAAAGATTGTATGCAGTGTTTGCAACGTTTAGTCTCATGATTTTTCATTGGCCAGTCACAACTTTCCTGCTAAAATTTTTCACAAGAGTCAATGTAAAAATTACTGAAGCCAAGAAACAAGCTCTGTATTTTCCAAAACGACAGACTTTCTCCATCCATGCACAAAGCCTCGGACAAAATGTGTTGGAAAAAGTACAAAAATAAACAAAGGAAAGTGTAGTCGTGATGGATGAAAAGCTGGGAGCTCATGGATAATAAGGGATGCAGGGATAGTGGCATCGGCTTACTATTAATAATTGATGTCAGAGCCGACTATCGTTGATGGATTAGTTAGGTCTGCCCCACTTCCAGACTTGTAGGTAGGACAACCTGAGGAAGGGGAGCTAGATCTAGGCTTCGATCAGAAATAAGATACTAGAACTTGTGTGTGATTCAGGAGTGCACTGATCCATTTATTTCTCTCCTACTTTGCTTTTTCTTGACCATCAAGTGTGTCAGAGATGCTCATCAACAAGACCGTCAATAAATAATCATGCCAGCTCGGATTAGAGCACATCCAATCTCCCTTCCCCCTTTTTCTGGCTTTCTTCTTCCTTCTTCCTCCACCTTTCCTTCCACTGTCGGCTCTTGTCTCATCTGTCAGACAGCAACTATAAGGTCCCAGCTGAGCTCTGTCTGAAGATCATTTCTGGGTTGAATTAGTGTGAAATAGACACACGGAATAGGTAGACTAAGCATGACATTGAGCTGGGATGAGAGAGAATGGGAGTGATAGGCCCCCAGGCGTCGCTACGGAGTGGAAGAGCTTAAATTTATGCTTCAGATGCACTTAAGATCAATGATAATTTAACCAGCTGTACAACCTAATGATACCTAGTTTATCAAGTGTGAATAAGCTGTGATTAAACCATCCCAGCAGCTCAGTGAGCGTGACATCTCTGTCGCGTATCATACCCTCTCCTCGCCGGTTTATCTCCGCGGTCGCTTTTCAAATGCCCCAAAAGAATATTTCAAACAAATTGGATTAACACTGTCACGAACGAGCCGCTGAAGGCTGAGCACCTAGTTTAGAGATTTCATACTGACAAAAGTCGTCTGCAGCTCTTTTGTCTTTATATTTCGCTTGAAAGAAGTCAGACTTTTCCTTTCACCTGTTAAAGTGCTCTTCAGCTCACCGGGATTTAGAATATTGCTTTTACTCATTTGGGTTTAATAATAATCAAACAGCTCTGCCATGTTGTTTGATTAAAAACAAGCGAGAGGCTAATCTGGAACAATAGGGACAAGAACAAGAACACAATTCTCACTGGCCAGGACATTCCACACTTCACAGGAACTATTGGGAAATCCTCACAGGTCAGCCCTACTGCACGGTTTGTGTAATAATGGCTGCACACCAAATAGGGAACGAGTTCTGATCAAGTGTCAAGAACAAACTGCAAGAACTCCCAACCTAGAGATGCAAGACAATTTAAAGGGACAGTATTAAGTGTTTTTCAGTCATATAGTGCCAATTTATAACACAATCAAGTAGCTATGTTACCTTCAGTTGTTTTAAAAATGCTATGTAAACTAAATATGGCTTAAAAGAAAATTTACTTTCATTTTTAACACCTTAAAATTGGGCCTCTGTCTCTTTAAAATCTCCTGCTCTTTCTGAAACTCTGCCTTTGGGAAGTCGTCACAACATGGCTTCTCTATTAACCCTTTCACAATGTTTTTACCAACGTTTGACTGACAAGTAGCTTTCATAATGCTAATTGCTGGCTAGTCTGAAGGAGCTGAGTGGGGAAGGGGTGTTCTGTGTTCTATGAGGTGGAAACTCAGAAACTGCAGCTCAGAGGACAAAATGTCTGAAGACAACGCTACGCCCACCAAAGCATTTTGCAAAGTTGAATGGTTGCCTGGAGATTAAAGAATTTCTCAAACATGCTAGAAAAGGATCAAGGCAACACTCCAGTGTTTATTTATGGTATAACATTATAACATCATCTTAGCCTCAAAAAAGTGGATTTTACATAATACTGCCCTTTTAAGAATGAATTCTGAAAGCACAGTGCAGAGTTATTGTTGCGTATTTTTTAAATTTTACAGCACAGCTAGCTGCTACGACAAATCAGAACAGTAGTACTATCAAACTTTCATGAGTTATTGTTTCAAATGTCAAATGTACTTGTCACTTTTTGACATACAAAAATATTATGATGATGTCTAAAACATAAAACTGATGACAGAAGTTAATTCAGTTGATTATCCACATATTACAGTCATGTTTCACATTTGTTTTGGTTTTAATTCCCATTTCAGCCAGTTGTATTTCAGCCTACTGCAATACAACAGATTTATAATGTATATAGTAGAAAGTAAAG
This sequence comes from Poeciliopsis prolifica, assembly GCF_027474105.1. Taxonomy (NCBI): domain Eukaryota; kingdom Metazoa; phylum Chordata; class Actinopteri; order Cyprinodontiformes; family Poeciliidae; genus Poeciliopsis; species Poeciliopsis prolifica. The sequence continues at coordinate 1,667,119 of NW_026562449.1, forward strand.
CAAAGCACAAAGTAGGAAAGGCTAAACCAGTTTTGACAAAATCTTACAATATGCAAGCTGGCTCTTTGGAACGGCTTTCTGGTAAAACTTTGTTAGAAAGACAGATTGAGGAGTGACTGGTAGGGTAAGTATCAGGGATTCCATAATCAAGAAGAGAAGTTTCACCCAGCAGGTTTTCCTGGAAGTTCACCTCAGAGACTCGGACCTCGTTTATCTCGGAGATGTAGCTGACAAGAAAAGTGAAGTGTCTGTTTACAGGGGATTGTTACGCCCACAGGACCTTGATGAGGTGAACTCTATAGCCTTGGAACAGGGGAAAGTGATGTCACAGAATGTGGTAACTCTGGTAGCGAAGGGGGAAAATGTCAAGCATTAGTCTGAAAAAAATTTAAATTTTTATTTTATTTTATGTTATTTTAATACAAACAAGCTGAATAGATCATCAAAGCACAGCTAGCTGCTGCTGGAATTTAGAAAAGAAACAGTTCCAACCCAGATGTTTTCATTACATTCTGCTATATAACAACATTGTGTTGGATAATCACTGCAGCGAGGGACTTTTTCTCATAGTCAGCATGTTAAGCTCATTAGTTGTTTTTATTGCTCTCTAAATGAAGACTGGTTTCCGATATTGAAGATTTATAGCGTTCACAGACAAAGGCCATCCAAAGCAAAGGCTCTTATGCAGTCAGTGTTCACTGACGAGATGTGGCAATTTCACAACTGTTTAAATTCATTAAAGTTTTTCTTCCATCAAAAGTGTTTTCAAGTTTGAATAATTTTCAAATTTCCGATTTTTGATTATGCTTTTATTCTGATTTCATGTTGCCTTTTTCTATCTTCAGTATCATTGTGTTTCCATGATTTCATGATATTTTGTGGCTCGGTTTTGAATTAATCTTGTATTGTTTCCTAATCCTCGGGGTTGAGCTGACCACTGCTGTGCAGCACTTTGGTGGAGCTCCTGCTGGTTTTAAACTGTTCTAGAAATAAAGAATTTAAACTTTTCCTAACTTCAAATTCTTTTGAAGGTAAGCTCAAGCAACTGACTGCAAATTATTATTTTTTTATGTGTGTGACATCATCTCCTTAATATTTGATCAGCTGTAGTTTTATTGCTGTATGGTTTAGGATTGGTTGCTACGTTTGGTCCATGCAATCCACCACTCATTTTCTGTTTTTGTCTTTATTCCTTTTTTTTTTATTTTGTTTGAAAAGGAAGGAGCGGGGACTGCTCTAAAGCTGATTATATCTGAGCCCCGCTGTGAAGGAAGCAGACAGCCGGAGCTCCGGGCGGGGTAATGGTTCAGGACAGGGCTTTAGGGTGCCAGGGGTATGGAGGGAGACGATGGGGGAGGGGAAGGGAACAGGTACGGCTAACAAGAACAGGAAGAGATAAGAGGCACGGAGATTAACGTTGTTAAAGGATTAAGAAAATGTTTGGGGGATATTTTGAGATGCATCTAATTAAGGATTTGGCCCTCTGCAATCTGGTGGTGCGGCAAGCGTTTATCCCAACCGAAGCAACAACCTGTTTGAGACGTTGGTTATCTTTACGGCGAAAACAGAAAAACATGTGAAACGCAGTTTGAAATGTTAAAGTGTAACCGTTAGAGCTGGGAGAAGAGCAGGTTTGATCGTAAAGCTTCATGTTTCCTCCCTCACCAGGATGTCACACCATGGATGGAAGTGTCAGCGTTTGTTTGTCGGAAACATCTGTGTTTATCTTCGATGCATAAGCAACGGAAAGGCAAAAAATAATTGCGTTCCAAGAGATTTGCTGAAAAATATTTCTAAGGTGTGACTTTTTGTCAGGTGTAAACGACGGAGGGACCGCTGTTTGCAATTGCTGCTACGCACTAACAAGAAACCTGCATTAAATCAGGCTTGTTTTTCCTGCATTGACTCTTTTATTGTATTTACTTTCCAGGTTTTTAATATTACCTCAGAAGTAACTAATCTTTTTTCTTCACAATTGATTCTGAAACTGAAAGTACCGACCCGCTTAGGTTCTGTTCTGCTTCAGACCTGAGGTTCAGTCCAAAACCTAAAGCCGGACTCGTTGTGTTTGTTTCTGTAAAGTTATTATTTTCTCATAATTCTTTCCCTGAACACCTTTTGCACATTTCTATAATCCTTATTCCCAGTTGCAACTTTGGATGACCTCAGAGAGCATGACCTCAGAGAGCATGACCTCAGAGAGCATGACCTCAGAGAGCATGACCTCAGAGAGCATGACCCCTTTTCGGTTGCTTCTGTCCAACCAGAGCTAAGCTAGCATATTTGGAGTTTCTGTTTATATATGAGCTTGTTTGTTTAAAATGTGACTCTTGTAAAGTTCAAGAACATCAACGACAGGTTTTCTGTGGGGTTAAAATCCCCAAGCTCATTCCAAAAAGACAAAAATCAATCAATCAAATAAAGCTATAAATAAAAGCTGAATTTGGGTTGTAGACAATGAGAAGTGAATGAGTCTCTCTTCATTGAATTGTGAGTTGGATTTTGGAAAGTAGAGCACCTGAGATGAGTACTTGGAGGTTTTAAGTTATAAGATAGCTTCTTTTTGCTAATTGTTATGTTGCTAACTACTGATGGTACCAATAAGGCATTTCTCTCCATTTTGTATTCAAGGGACATGTTGAAAAACAGAAGTTGTACCGAACTATCTGTCTCTGTTTATAAAACATAAACAGATTTATTAGCATCTGTTTTCAGATGCTAATAAATACTTTGCACCTGCACAACTTTCCCCCATTTCCTGATAGAGTTAACTGCGTCACGCGTCTTCCCTCCCAGGAGTTAGCCTCGCCGCTAAGCAAGAAGACGAAACTGACACGGAGACGTTTCAGATGGAGATCGACAGGGAGACCAAGATGTGCACCTTCCGGACCAGCCAAGGGTTCTACTGGGCCCTGGTGGCTCACGGCGGCGTCCAGAGCACCGCCACACAAGTGTGAGTGAACGGCGGCGTGAGGCGTTCAAATGACGCAACCCGCGTAGGTTTTTTAGGACACTATTACTAGAGGTGTGAGAGAGGGCGGGAAACACTGCATGGTTTCTGAGCAATGAATTATTATTTCTTATGTTGGGGAATTATTTTTACCTTATGCAATGATTGATAATGAATCACTCATTATGAAAGCATCGGTCATATTAGTGAATTTCCACCGTGAATTTCGGTACATCAGAAATCTTGAGGGGAAATAAGTGTGAACTTTGGGAGAAAAAAAAAACACCGATATTTTTAGATTAATCGCAAAAATTTTCTAGTAAAAACTTGTGGAGCTCAGAAATGTCCTTCCGCCCCAACCCCCCATTACATTTCTGTGATTAATCCCACCGTTTCTGAGTTTTTCTAGCAGCCTCCTTTTTCTCAGTCTATAGTGACCCTAATATGTTGTCATATATAACTTTTTTTACTATGAGAAATAATTAGAGGCATTTCTTTTTGCCCACAGATCTGCAAACACCATGTTTTCAGTGGAATGGCTCAGCCACAAGGTGGCGATAAAAGCGAGCAACGGCAAATACATCTGCACCAAGAAGAATGGCCAGTTACTGGCAGTCAGTGACTCCATAGGTGACCTTTCCTCTCTTTCCTGCGGCTCTCTCTCCTCTAACCCTCGTTGAGCCGACTTGTTTTGTTTTTCTCCTCCAGGTGAGGACGAGCAGCTCACTCTGAAACTGATCAACCGGCCCATGCTGATCCTGAGAGGGGACAACGGCTTCATCTGCCACCACAGGAACTCCAACACGCTGGACGCCAGCAGATCAGTCTACGACATCTTCACCCTGCAGTACAGCAGCGGAGCCTATCACATTAAAGGTCAAGTCCAGTTTATTACTATAGCGCATTCAGCAACAAGGCAGTGCAAAGTGCTTTACTTTGTAAAGACAGGTTACTCATTGATTATGGAACAAGCAAAAAACATTCAATTTTGCGCACTTATTGCCAGTCAGAAGTGTCTCTGAACAGGTTGTGGTTTCAACCTGCATTTATAGGAACTCTGTGTTTCAGTTGTTTTTGCAGTTTTCTGGAAGTCTTAAAAACTGAATGTTGCAAATCTCCCCCACTCAGCTCCTTCAGACTAGCCGGCAGCAATTAGCAAACATCTAGCATTTTAATAATAAATGAAGGTAACATTGTTTCTCAACGGTTCTACAAAATGGCACCCTGTGCCTGGAAAACACAGGGCACTGGCCCTTTAAGCTCCCACGCAGCAGGTCTGCCCCTCACTGGTTCCTCTGTGCCGTTGCAGGTGTGGACGGGCGGTTCTGGTACGTGAACAGCGGCGGGCTGGTGTGTGCGGACGGCGAGGCTCCGGAGGATTTCACCCTGGAGCTCCAGGAGCGCGGCCGCCTCGCCATCAGAGGGAAAAACGGAAAATACCTACGCGGAGACCAGGGAGGCACGCTGAAGGGAGACGGACTGAGCCTCAGCAGCTCCGCTCTGTGGGAGTTCTAGGGCGAATCAACAGTTCTGCCAGGCTTGGAGATTCACTGAGGAGAGAAGTCTCTAAAGTTCCCTGGTGCTGATGAAGGGGATGGGTGTTCAGCTGGAGAAGAGACTATGCAGTATAATCAGCCAACAGAAGTATTTTCAACATCTGTAGCCTCAAAATTAGCCTGAATAAACATTAGTTTGGTGTTTTTCTTTTAGATTGTTTTCCAGTAGATAACTGATGCAAGCAGAAATTTCATGTCTGAAACTGTAGAAATTAAAGGCATTCAGTGATAAGTGGAAATGTTCTCTTCTTAATGCCATTAAATTCGCACACCGACAGACGAAGAAGTTTGTCATGGGTACAAAATAAACCTCAAACTAACTTAGGGATTAAGTAATGTATTTCAGGCTGGTGTGATCATTACAAACTCCAGTGTTTTTTCAGAACAAGAATCTATGAATGGAAGAGCTCAAAGTTTCAAAAAACTGCTGTGAGAAAGCCCACTTATTGCATCCAGCTGCAAGCTTCAGGGAGAAAGCTGAATATTTTATCTCAATACTTAGTGGAAATGGTAGTTCCCCTGTAAATCGGTTTGCTTCCTGGCAAAGAACCAGCTTTTAAATCCAGTTCATCCATTTTTGATAAGGCTGAGGTTTGGGTCATATTAATAACCTTCACTGAACATTCCACATGTGTTTATAGGCTTTTATTTTACTGTGAAGTTAAAAGAATTTGAGGTGGTCATCCTTTATCATACCACTCAACTTCTGATCTGGTTAGAGAAAGTCCAGGACAATTTTATGATTGCAGTTTAAAATGCATCACTGGCCACATTTCCATTACAAATGCTCGCAAAACTTTGTAAATTAGACAGGATTTATTCCTTTGTCTCTCTTCACAACATACAACTAAGGAAGAGAGTTTGATCACAAAGTCCCACAAAACTCAACCGACTTTTAAAATGTAGCAAAAACAATTTAAACTAGAAGACTGTAAATGAGTCGTGCTGAAAACCCTGAAAGTGGAGTTCATAAAAATGTATTTCATCGAGAATGCTTTACAAAACCATTCAAAGCTTTTTCCAGTTTTTTTTATTTTATTTATCTTAAACAGTTTATATGAAACCCCAACAGAAAGTATGACATAACTGTAAAGATGAAGAAAAAATAAGCTTTGGATTTTTATGCTTTATTTTTACCAAATCCTCTGTGGGATTCAGATTCAGCTTCCTTTACTCTGACACCCCTAAATAAAATCAGTGGATAAGGAAAACCTGCTGAAGGCTGCAGAGGAGATGAGACTGGTGGAGGTTCACCTTCCAATATGCCGACCAGACATTCACCCAGAGATGGAACGATCAAAGCATATTCAGGTGTTGGAATGGCCTAGTCAAAGACCAGACTTAAATCAGTTTGCCAAGACTTGGAAATCTGACTTTTTAGCAAGAAAAAGGAGAAAAGTTTCCATCTCTAGGTGTAAAAACTGGAAGAAAAATACAAAGGCACACTACACTTTTCAGTCTTTTCTTAATAATAATAATAATAATAATAAAAACAGAAATCAGCTTCTCATTTTTCTTCCAGATTTATGCTTCACTTTGTGTCGATATGACACCTAAAATCCAATAAAATATATGGTTCTAAAAGTCAAAGCAGTTCAAAGGGTAGGAATACTTTGTGATCCGAACTTTACAACCAGGCCCCGAATCCTCTGCTGTCTGAGAGGAACTGCAACATGAGAAGATAATTAGACAGTTTCGTCACCATCCTCATCCTCAGGTCGGAGAAGGCAGCGCGGGGTCGAAGGTCGGCTGAGTGGGTGTCAGAGCATGAGCAGAGGGCCGTCTCTGAGCTGCTGGTAAACACGCAGGAGGAGCGTCTGCATCTGCCCAGAGGACACGCCCACACTGCTGGCCTCCCAGACCTGACCTCGCTCCACCTGACGGCACAGGAGAGAGAGAGAGAGGAGCCATGCCATTGGTCGCTTTCTGGTCATTTCAGGTTTCAGAGTCATACACATCTCTGGTGTTCTATAAATTCTCACAGGATTGAGAATAAAGCCTAACGTTACCTCAGCTTGCTGTAGCGCTAGCCGCAAATCTGCAATGGGAACTGTTCTGGAGGAACCGGCCTTCTGCAGCAGAGTCTGTGTGAGAGAACAGAGCCGTTTGTTCCAAACACACAAATAAGGTCCAAATTTGACAATGCAGGACAGCAAATAGGTTCAATCAGAGGTTCCTAAACGTGTCCATGCCAAGCCTTTACCTGATGACCCCCCCTGCAATCCACACAGTGCAACAAAATATGTAAAGAAACTCTGAAGTTAACTTCATTTTCTTTTAGAGATTTTGCTATGCTCTAGAAATATAATGATAAAAGTAAATCACATCTCATCATTTTTTTTTACTTTATTTAGGAAAAAAACTGTAATTTGTTTTGTTTTTCAATTGTTTCTGTCTATGTTAACATGTCACCTAAAAAAGTATTTTATTCATCGTTTCATAATTACTACATTCATGTAGCATACATGCTGCCTCGTTCCTTCTGATTTTAGTTGGCAATGCATTCTGTGGTTGAAAATATTGGAATAACATTATGACTTTATTAATCTGATGTTGCATATCTTATCCACCACTCCCGTCCTGTGGTCATAAAATACGTAATATTTTACACTAATCACATTAAATTGGATTGAATCTCCAAAGCTCTTGTGGCTTTTCTTGTCAGAAACGTTTCCATTTCTAGCCTGAGGACCAGCTTGATGAATTTGACTGGCAGCCAATCAGAAAGATGATCAGTTCAAATTCATTTTTTCTGAATTTCCTCTCTGTGAAACAATAAAGGTTGTTTCTATCTTCAATAGCTCCATCTTCAATAAGTTATTTTAAGATTAGCCACCGTCATAGCAAAGGTTGATGGGAATCCAAAATACTAAAACAGTCACACAGAATTAAGGATATTGGAACCAATCGATTGGTTAATCTCTAAATCCTTCATGAGAAAAAGTGAGAACAGGCAATTTTTCCACAAATAAATTGGAGTTACGTTCAACATAACACTGTATTAAAGTTTATAAAGAATAAGATTTTGTTAAGCACGAGCTGGAACACTTTCATCTGCTTCCTGTCGTCTCCTGAAGGTTGGAGACAACAGCTAAGCTTAAGGTCGTCTTTAACAAGTTCTCGAAAACTCTGACTGGCAGATTTTGATTCAAAATTTGAGAATAACCTGTAAGCTCCTCTGAGGTTACTGGTATGTTTAAGAGCGTAGGGAGTGTACCTGAATGCGACGCAGCACGGCGTGGTGCAGGCCGCACACGGCTGCAACTGACGAGCTCTTCACCTGAACCTCCATGGTGCCCTGGGGTTCCGTCTTCTCCTCCACGTTTACCTGCAGACCAGAAGACGGACGCTCAGGTTAAACCAGAAAACGCCTGTCGGAGTAACCGGGTCTCTCCAGTACAGGGTTCACCTCTTCAGCAGTCAGTTTGACTGCGGCGTTATTTGGTGCTCTGCCACAGATCACTGATCTGCTACCATCAGTCTTGATTCCTTTGCGCTCCGTCTTCACTCCACCACAGCCTTCAGACAACAGCCACTCAAGCAAAAAGACGCAGGGGCTCTCAGGGGTCAACCCCAGCGCGTCCCTCAGTAACTCTGATGACACACGGACTCTAGCAGAATACTCCTCCGGTCTGGACGCCTGGCCTCCTCCTCTGCACCGGAGCTGCCGTGAGCTTATAAAACCCTGGAGGAGATCAGCCTGGTTGCTGCTGGATCGGGCCGGAGCCGGCAGGTCGTCGAGCCGCAGGGCGTGCAGCCAGTCCACTGTCAGGGTGTTTAACGGCAAACTGAAACATGCCCTCTGCGAGTCCAGAGGGCCCGTCGCCTCCTCCTGTCCCAGAAACCTCCAGAGGGAGAACAGGAGAGAGCAGGTCACGGTGAAGGGGAAGGAGGCGTCGCCCTCCGCTGAGACCGGCAGGGACACCTCCACCGACTCCCCCGGGCTCAGACCACCAAACGGGAAGGTGTAGTTCACAGACGAGGCTTCTCTTCCTACTTCTAGAGGACAGGACAGAGGAAGGACAGCGATACTCAACGTCCAGCCCCGCTCCAGGACGAAAGGACTCAAGTTCTCCAGGATGCATGTCAGGTTCAGGGAGTCTCTCTGTAGCAGTCTGCTCCACCGTGCCAAACCATGACACCTGACTGGCTTCACGTCAGACTCTGACTCTGAACGGTTCGCCAGCAGGAAGCTGATGTTCATCACCTGATTCAGCTGCTTCAGGATCTGATTCTTAGATCTGATGATGGTTTTCAGCACTGAAGCTCTGAAGGAAAACAGATTGAAAGCACGTTAGGTTTGGGAAAGTTGGGTCACAAAATAAAATCCCTGAAGATACAATTTTAATATCAATAGAGGGATATTTAGTTGACAAACTTGGAAAGAGTTTCATTTTCATCCAGTAGCTACGTTTCCATTATAAATGTGTTCAAATCTTTGTCTATGTTTTGCTAAAAAACACAATTTCATGAGATATATTCATAATTCAGCCATGGTGCTAGCGCTCATTATCTATCAGCCAATCAGAAGACGTCGGCGCCTTGTACAGCTGTTGGAGTGACAAGCTCCCTCCTCCTTGGGAGCGGCTACATATGCAACAGAATTATAGTCGGCCATTTTACATTAGAGATGTGGATTCAACATGTTGGAATTACACACAACTTTTCATGAACTGTGATGCTGTGAGAGGAATGAGCCAGCTGCACATAGTCCAAACTCAAAAAAACAAAACCCCAAAAAAAGAAACATGATCCTCTTACTACTTCCTGTTGTCGTCTTTGTTATTTTTGTCAGTAGTACGTGATCAACATGGAAATGGAAACGCAGCTGGTTGAACTCATCTCTGGTTTTGCTCATGATTCTAAAACAAACGGACGTGCTTCGGTTGGCGCACCTTTCACAAACGTCCCCGATGGCAGACAGCATGTCCCCAACGCTGCGTCCAACCAGGGAGGACGGACGCTTGGACAAACTGTCCTCCTGTGTCCTAACAGGGAGACGGATGGACTGCAGCCGCCCTCTGACCGATAGGCTGAGCAGCTGAACTTCACCTGGGGGTGGAGGTCACACACTGTACTAAGCCACAACCTACAGAACGGTTCAAAGCTTAAATATGATTCAAGACTCTAAAGAACTGAAGATAAAGGCTTCCGAACCAGACAGTCACTTTATTAATGTAACAGAAGGGAGTGAATGATTGAAAAGCGGAATGGTATGATTCTCCAAGTTATTATAAATTAAAATTTATAACTAGTTTTGCAGGTTTATGAAGTGAAATTCTTTTGAATTCTTCAATGCAAAGAAGAACTAAAGCTCAGCAATGGTTAGATGGAGAACAAATGAGCTAAAGATGTAACTTTACCTGAAATGCACAAGATGAGACTAAATGAGACAAGGTACTAAGTTCACAATTACATGTCAAGATTTTAACATCATTTTCAAAATGTTCAAATTTTGATCAAATTGATGCTGCACAAAGGCCTTTCTGGATCTATTTTTATCAACTACACACTGTCTGCAGTATATTTACCATTGCCTACTTGATGTTGATACTTGAGACATATTATACTGCAACTTCATCAGGTCAACATAATAGCAACTGGTTATTGCTGATGACATAGGACAGCAACTAATGATTATTTTGACAATTTATGAGTTAATCAGGTAAAAAAGTTGACTTATTGTGAAGATTTAAACTTATTTTATACATTATTACGACACATTCAATGCTTCACTGGAAATGTGACAAAACATTTGGGGGGTGTAAATATTTTTGCATGTGAGGCATCATCCACTCACCTGCAGAGCTGCATGTCGGCTGGTGCAAAGCCGCGACTCCGCTCACGTTTAAACTGACGGGTGTGAGGACGGCAGCGGGGTTGGACCGGGACACCTCGTCCCCCTCGTCACCCCGTCTTCCTGCTGTCCCAGAAGAATTGTTCCACAGATCCACCGTTAGCAGGTCTGAGCCGGTGCTGTAGTAAACGCAGCTCTGACCCATACAGGCGCAGTCCACGGGACCTGGGACGCACCCCAGGGTAAACCTGGCGCCGCCGCCTCCCTCTGACCCAACCCTGCCAGCCCTGATCAGAACGGCTCTGCCTTGTTTGCCCAGAGCTATCAAGCACCCCGCACAACCTGCATCGGTTTCCATGACAGCAGATGCTCCAACAAACATGACCGGCTGCTCGAGGCTGTGGAGGGTCCGGAGCCTGGATCCCGGGATGCGCAGAGGGAGGAAGGACAGCCGTCCGTCTGGCAGGCCGCAGAGCACAACTGGCGATTTGGAGAGCGCCGCTTCTGCCCCAAAGAGGAGTCTGAAGAGGAGAGGCTGGAGGCGGAAGTGGGAACGAGGCAGACGAGGAGCTGAGGAGGCTGGCGACACGTCGCCGGGATACACACACACCAGCACACATCTGGATTCCGTGTCGCCTTGAACGGAAGGCGAGACCAGCGGCAGAGAGAAGGAGGCAAGCAGGTCACAGGGGTCGAACTGGGACGCCCGCTGGGTTTGATGCAGAGTCAGTGACCAGGACACGTCGGTCCGGCAAAGGGACAGGAGCACAGAACCAACAACCAGGAGGGACGACACTCTGTCGGCGATGGCAATGAGACACTCGGTAGAGATCTTCAACTCATTGGGACCAGAACCTGCATCATGGGAGGAACTTTGACCCCCAACAAATGAAAGGTCAAATCAGATTTACAGAGATGAGAAGTGCACTGACAGCAGTTTATAGCCGATAACCCATCCTCTAAATGCCAGAGGATTTACCCTGTGTAATATAAGCCTGGCAGGCGTTCAGGCTTTACATCCTACTGGTGGACTCCCTAGTGCCCCCTACCACAGCCTTAGCAGATTTTTGGGAGGAAGCCTTGATTGATCCGATTGTGGCCAATTCCAATTTCTTTTTGACTGAAAATTAGACTTCTGTGTGAACAATTTACAACTAACGATGACGCATGTCAATGACATAAAACCTGGATAAAATGACCATGATGGTTCAGACTGCTGGCACTTTGATAACTATCAGATACATATCCAAAATAGTTTATCATGTGGCTGAGATGAGATTTTTTGTGGGTGAAAAGATCAGATGAGTCATTCAGATGAGTTTTTGGTCAAAGATCAGAAAAAAAAAAACATATTTCATATCTCGAATCTCAAATCTCATAAACTATGAGTGAACACACTTTCTGCTACTGAGTGACAGGAAGTGATTTGTACCTGGGTACCAGCAGCTGGACGTTGACACAGTAAACTCCACTCCAGCATGCCACAAACAGGAGCTGCTCATCCTGGCTGACAACCAGATCCCTCACAACAGCAGGCATCTGAAGAACGGCCTGCAACACAACAACCAAACAGGAAGTAACAGGAAGGAATTGTGTGTCCATCAGCTGCAATGAAAACATCCATTACAATATTAAGTAAGACCAATAAAAACATACTTTTAATACATTATGGGAAAAGCTGACCAGGCAGCGGTCCAGCAGACAGAGGCCTAGTTAAAGCAGGCTGGTCTCTGTGCTGTGTTGATGAAAAGTTGACATACTTTTAAACATTTCTGCTTTTAAAATGTATTTTTATTGGTCTCGTGTAATATTTGAATTTTCTAAGAAAATTAATCGTGGATTTTCATTAGCATCGAAATGATCAAATGCTTAGTTCAACAGTTTGTGTGAAATGAACCCATATCGTACATGGAGGACTTTAGGAACTGAATTGCAGAAACATAAACTTTCCAGCTTGCATCTGTGAATTAATGACTTCAAACATGAACCTGCTTACCCTGAGTGTTTTCTCCTGCGCAGTGAAGACATAAACCTCCTCACCACCAGTGCAGATGAAAACATCAGTCCCAGTTCCACACTCCACCAGCGGTGTTCCAGATTTCCCTAAAAGGCCGAACTCAGCCCAAGACTCAGCAGCACACCGTCCTTCCATCACGACCGCGGAGTTTCATACTCGTTTCCTACATACCGACTTTAACAGCAGGGTCAGTGGCCAAGAGCTGCAAGTTAACTTTGTGACCAGCTGTTGACATGAGGAAGACGTCGGAAGTCCCGCGCCTCGTTGTTTCAACCAATGACAGTCATGAACTACATTACCCATGACTATTAGAGGGAAATGGTGTAAAAAAAGAAAAAGAGACCGAGGATTTTTCTTTTTTTGCTCTATCCTCTTGTTTTACAGACGTTAGGGTCTCTGGAGCGAGTAGGTTTAAAGTATTTCCATTAAGCAGAGAAACAATAAATGCAATTAGGGGAAAACAATACTGACATTTCGAAAAATGACCTCATTAATGTTCCCACAACGCCAGACACTAGGTGGCGTCCGGTCAACGCGTCGAGCTGTTTAAGCACCAACGAAGAAGAAGGCAGACAAGGCCCAATCAAAACAGCCGAAGTGAACATCCGCCGAAATTTGAAAACGCCCTCTAGATTAGCAGTTGTTAGCAGACAGAAGTTTGAGCTAAGCTTGTGAAACACATAATGGACCTGTTGGACCAACACGATATCAAGTTCTATTTTTTTGAGAACAGACTTAAAACCTTTCAAGGGTGGCCGTTTGACGAAGACTGCGCGTGCACGCCTGAAAACGTGAGTATGAAACAGTGAAGTACCACAAACTGTTGACATGGTAACACAATAACTTCATATGAAGCTTTATATGAGGTATTTGTGATTTTTTTTATTTTGGTAACAATATTTATTTTATGCCAGAAAAGCCTCTGTGGTAACCAGGTGAAAGTGTTTGTATCTCCAAGTGGGAACGATAAAACCTTTCTCATTTTAGAAACTTTCAGCCTGGATGTGTGTGGAATATTGAAATGAAAAGCTTGTGGACGTGTGTTGTCTCAGTGCTCTCTATGTGTTGGTGCAGATGGCCAGAGCAGGTTTTATCCACACGCCGTCAGAGAACAGCCCAGACACGGCCATGTGTTTCTTCTGCCTCAAGGAGCTGGAAGGCTGGGAGCCAGAGGACGACCCAGAGTAAGAACTGCACTTAACTGGGCCACACATGTGTGTTACCGATATTTAACACACATGTGTTACCAGTATGTAAGACACTTTTCCAAAGCTGTTAGTATACGATGTGTATATTCCTCCTTTGGTTGGTTCTACATTAACAAACTGTTGGCAAATGAAGCTAAATAAGCAAAATACACCTTTACAAATAAAACAGCTTGGTTTTATTATGTCTGTTTGACTATTGTTTTATTCTGCCTTAGAATTTTGAAAAATGTGGTATTTGGTTTGAGGTTCTTTCCCAAGTTATTACAAAGCTCTGAAAATCAGCCACTGTCCTGCATTGCTCTGAGAGTCTCACCTGGGACTCTCAGGTGAGACTGAGAGTTAATCACACATGTCCAACATGTGTGATTAACAGTCAACTTCTCTTTTACCAACTTAGTGACTTTTTAGATAAAAAGAAATCGGAATAGGCAGATCAGGCTTTTTAAATATTGGTGATGGACCAGAAATCGGTGCAGGATTTAAATGGGTCTTCTGTTCAGTTTGGATTGCTTCGCCTTTTCATTTTCTTTTTGCCATCCAGAAGTTTTTGTACTTAATAGTATACAGATTGTATGAATTTGTAAATATTTGTCATGATTATTAATTTTGCTCTGTTTTATCAGGAAGGAACACAGATCCCATTCGTCATCCTGTCACTTTATTGCCCTGAAGAAAAAAGTAGAGGAGCTGACCGTGGAAGAATTCTTCAAACTCCAGAAGGAGAGGCACAAATTCGGAGTTGTACGTTCTTCTTCATGCCCCAATTCCTGATTCCAGACTGCTGTTCTTGGTCCGATTCAGAACTTTGTTTCCTTTCATTCACAGAACAAAACTGGAAATGAGGCCATTGCCAAGTTTGAGGAAGCAGCCAGGCTGAGGCGAGCAGAAATCATTAAAACGGCCATGGGAGAGGAGTGATCAGGATGACGAGATGAGCCTTCCCTCACTCTGATTTCTGTTTTTAGCTTCTGTGTTGTTGTGTTCATATTTCTTGCTCTTGGTGTTGTTTGTACTATGTGCTGGTTCGTAGCACTATGTGGCTTTACATTAAACTTTGATTATTCACATGGTTTCATTTCATGTCTTTTCTTCGTTGCCATACTTTAGTGATGGATTCAGTACCTTGTAAAATATGATGTATATAAATCCTGAATACTTCACAGTGCTTTGCTGTTTGTATTTTGTTACAATATAGTCAGATTGTAAATTTAATTAAAAATGGGATTTCTTGGTTTTCTAGAATTTTGAGGAAAGAGATTTATGTAATGCAATTTAGAAAAGGGGTGTACTAGAAAAAAATGTTGAGAAACGTGAAGTGTTGTGAATACTTTATGGACTGCAACATAAATATTTGTTTTCCAGCCACTTAATACTTTTATTTTTTATATTTGCTCCCGAGCTCTATAAAGCACTCAATATAGAAATTCAACATAAATCATGTAAATTTTGTTGTTTGCTTTTCTTGCATTTGCCCACCTTACTTGTTGCAAACAGAGCTTCTCTCACAATAACATTATTTTCTTCCACTTCACAATTTTTGTTTTTAGCAGAAACAGTCTCACAGTATTCACCAGAAAGTATTGCAAAGTTGTTCAAGGTAGGCCTACAACAAGGTATTTTTTTCTAGTCTTTGTGTGTTTTGGCCCTTTCTAATGTCGCCCTGGGTAACTGCCCATATCAAGAGCTGCTAATGAACAGCAGCATCCAAATAAAATGTAGCCCGTGTTTAATGGTATACATTTCCAGGACACTGTTTTGCATTTATAATATTTCCAGAGTTCAACCTCTCTTCTCTCCTCTCCTTTGCGTAAACGCGCGCACTGAGTGAATCAGGTCAAGTCCCTCCCAGACAGGAACACTGTCGTCAGAGACCCTCCAGTTTGATGCCAGAATTTTCTTACTGCCGTTCGGAAATATATCTGGCGGATTTTTTTTTCTTCCTGAACGTTCTCGTGCGTCGCAGAGTCGGTGGGAAGCTTTGGATCACCGCCGGGGACTCCGCGTTACGCACGAAGCCGAGCCTTCAGCCGCGCACCATGAAGGTAACCTTTGGCGCTCTGGTCATCACCGCCGGGGTCTGCGGCGTCCTCAGCTTCGCCTGTCTGGCGACTTCCCTCGGAACCGATTATTGGTACATCATAGAGATCAACCCGATGAACACGACCGAGTTTGAGGACATGAGCTCTCACTCGGGATTGTGGCGCGTCAACGAAGGTAGGCTGCGCCATTAAACGCACCATCCAGGAGATCTAGTTAAATCACAGGGGAAGAATTGTGTGGCTGGTTTTATTTTTCCCCCTTTACATCCAGGAGGGAAGATGCATCCTTACTCCATTGATTCATTTGCAGCCGATTCCTCCAAATACACCGAGACGGAACTGCGCATGCTGAGTAAGACTTCAGCTTTATTTCCTCATAAATTCTCTGTGTGTGTGTTGTTTGCTCAACTCGTGTGTTTCCGCTCCAGGCATGCACAGAGCCGTCGTGGTGATGGTGCCGCTCAGCCTGGTGCTCCTGTTGTTTGGGGGGATCTGCGGGCTGGTCAGCGCCCTGGCTCGGAGCCCCGCGCTGCTCACCGGCACGGCCTGCTACTTCTACACCAGCAGTAAGTTACGACTGAAAGAGCTGGAGCTCAACTGACTGGAGCTCAACTGACTGGAGCGTCAACAAAAAGTTGTTTTACTCCGAAGACATGAAACAAAATGTGCCATATTCAAGCATATTAAGAGAAAACTATGTGGAAGAAAAACGTGTAGCAAAACAGTGAAAATCTGCACTACAAACTAAATAACTCCAAACTAAGGCTGCAGAGTTGTAAAGTTTACACCTTGAATGATGAGAGATCATCGCCTCATATGTCGCCCTGTTGCTCTTATGGGAGCAGCCAAGTTACATAAAAGCAGCAGTAACACATTGCATTAAGCGTGAGGGCGGCTCTGCTTCGCCTCATTGGAGTAGAGGCAACGGAACAAGTCCAGCTGCTCCTGAATGTTTCTTCAGCTCATTCACCCAGGAGGGAAGATGCACGTAGCAGGCTGAGAGGTCGTTAAGGTCACCGCAGTGGGGCCGGTAGAACATGTGGTTCCACCCCTCTGTTCTGCTCAGGGTTTGATGGTCCAAACATGTCTCTAATGATATGAGCTGTTTCTCCAATCTAGAGGTCTGATCACTGCAGTGAGAGTGTGTTTGGGTGTTTTATCCTTGAAATGAATCATTCTGAGAGAGCTGCTGGGTTTTATGTCATGCTTGGAAAACATCCTCAGTTTCTCAGAATCTCCAGCCGCATCACACGATGACCTTTCCTTCTCCTTTCCTTTTCTTCTTCATTAGAGTGAGTTGTGTGTTTTCTCGATGTTTGAAGTGTGTTTCTCATCCTTCACTTCGGTCCTCGTGGCGATCTGTTGGACTCGGTTCCACAAGGTTTTAGTGACTGAACGTTTTTTGCTCCATTGATGGGTGAGATTCAGAGAGTTGATAGAAAACTGGGGGGGTTTCTGTCTGAATGTATGCATGACGATGCAAACGGATAGTTTGTTGTCATTGCCATCCTCCCTCGTAAACTTGATTTTGTCTTTGCTCAGTAAAGGCTTCCACTTCTTTGGCCTTTACTGAGCAGGAGAGATCAAGCCACTGGTTCTTATCGGAACCAGTGGCTATGTTTCCTGACAGTTTCCCACTGTGTGCAGTAGAGATGATAAAGCGACGGAACATCAAATGATGCGAACTCGTCTCCTGGATCTTGTCACAGAGCATCTGTTTTTCATGTAGCCTAGGAGTTAGGAAAATGAATTAGAAGAGAAGTTAGAAGAGGAGTTCTGGAGATGCAGGTGTTTGATGAAGATTGTTCTCTCAGTTTGGATTAATTGAAGGGATATAGTATGTTATGTTAAAGTGTATGAAAGCATGTTCAAGTGCTTTTCAAAGCCCACAATGAAATATGTGTTCATGAATTTATAATCAAACTCAGATGAAATTATTCTTCAGTTAAGTTCATATTGTTCAGTGTTGAGCGCTGAAGGGCATGCAGTCAGTCCACTGTAGTGGACATTTCTGTAACTTCCTGGAAAAATACAATTTTTGAAAAAAAAAAGTTCACATTTGTTTTTTTCATGCCCTAAGAAGAGTAAAAACACATTTAAAAAAATCTTGATTCAAGGATTCATAATCCATGCATTAGAGGGAACAAAGAATGAATTCAGTACACATTTTAACATTGCGATGTTAGACTGTGCGGCTCAGGGTTACAAAGCAGACTTGCAAAAGTGTTGGGCTGTGAGGATTTATTTAATTCAACGAAATTAAATTAGGTGTACTCAGCAGGGGGAAAAAAAGGTTAGAAAAAAATTTTGAGCAAGCTTTCAAAACCAAATCTGTGAATTGATTACAGTAAAACATTGTGTGATGTGAGCAAAGCGGATTTATCATCTTTTGAGCTTTATTCACAGCCAGTGGAACATAAACCTATTCACTGCTAGGTGAAGGGATGGCTGTGTGTCAAATGTTTGGCACCACGGAAAACGTTGCATTATGAAAGAGTTCATTTAAAGTTCCAGCACAGGCAACAAGATGAAGAGAACAGTTCACACCCTGCAGTTCCTGGGTTATGTGATCTAACCCTAACCCTAATCCTATGAAGACCTCAGTCAGAACAAACACAATCAGGATGACGAGCAAAACTAACTTCAGTCTGTTTTTATGAACTGCTGTGATCATCCAATAGGACGGTGGGGCTGTAGAAACAAGACAACCTTTCTCTACGGACATCGCTTCGGAATATCTAACCAATTCCTATGTTTTGGATGTTGGTAAAGTTAGCTTACCCTTAACGTTGTTATGTTAATGTGGGTATTTCTGGTTATCAGATTACTATTGGACTCATAAAGCAATCTTCTGAGCTTGTGGCACACCTAGCCCAGCTTGATCTTATGGAGGCCTTATGACCTCCATAAAGACACCTACAAAGACTCTTTACAGCCTTCCCTTAATAACCAGCACATGGTGAGGAGCGGGATGAGGTGAAGGCTTGAATTCGATTAGAACCTTTTTGTGAACTTCTTGACTGTCCAACATTTAGAAAGACGATTTTTTTTCTTCAATCGGCGGCTCTTGATTTTTAACGTAGGATTTGCTAATAGCCTTTAAAGAAATACTCATTCGCTGTGTTTAAACATCAGAGAAAACAAGATCAGAATTCAATAAAAGTTGCATGGCTTTGCAGCCATACATACGGCCTCGGAAGCTCCTTCCTGAATGGCGCCCTGGGTGAACCCCTCCTTTAACCGCCTCACACCAAACATAAACCTGTAAAATAGATACATGCAGCTCTAGAAAAAATGAAGAGCCCACTGCACTCAACCATTTTATTATTCCAACAACTATTGATTCCTGTTCTTTTTACTGAAAATATATAAATATAAAAAGTCAAATCAGAGAAACTGATCATTTTAAGTGACCTCTTAATTTTTTCCAGAGCTATAAATTTGTAGAAATGCAATTCATCAAAAACTGTGAAAACTAATGAAAACTGATCTGTTCAAATTTAAGACAGATAAACAGACACATTTTACCTTTAATACTTGTCTGTCTAAACCCCCAAAGCGTTTCAAGATATGCTCTTCTTGTATTTTTGTTTCTCACAAGTAACAGTTAACAAGTATTCACACCCCATTGGGAGGTTTTACAAATCAATCACAATCGACAAAATGTGGAATTTTTTTGACAGGAAATGGCAGATTTAATGTTAGTGTGAAAAGCAATTTCTACAAATAATGAGAGATAAATAAAAACAGTTGACGTAATAGAAGAGACTGTATCAATATTCCCCCCCTTTACATCAGGAAGTGCTAAATGCAGTGATTTGAGTGGAGGCGCCTCAGTCAGGCTGCAGCTTCGTTAATACAGTTACTGAAACCAAAGAAATGATCAAAACTGAAATTGAAAACATTTTTGAACTGAAAATAAATAAAAACAGTCATTAATGGGGGAAACTATATCATGCGCTCATAAAGCTAACTAAGTAAAACTAAAATTATAGATATAATGTCCTTCGCTTTAGTGTCTTATGGATCTTATGGAGCCTTTCAAATTTATGTGAAATTGATTTAAAAAAAAATATTCTCACCCACACAAGATCATCTGTCGGCAAATTGCGGCACTCCATCAGAAAATGTTAGGAGAAAACACCAGAGTCAGTCGTTCAACAATAATTCAATACATTTCTTAAAAATTGTATTTTCTGTCGAGTGAGTATCCATCAACTAACTAACTAACTAACTAACTAACTAACTAACTAACTAACTAACTAACTAACTAACTAACTAACTAACTAACTAACTAACTAACTAACTGCTTAATCCAGAGTTTATCAGGACAAAGGCAATGCTCTTGGCTTTTGGTCTTCAAGATGCACTATGTCATGCAATAAGACAGTCATAAAAAGTAATGAAGTTCTTTTAATGTGCAGCAATATGAATAAAAAAAATGCACATTTTGCAGCAATCAATGCGTGATCAAACCATCAGACCATCAGACTCATCTAACCTCTCCAGAGAGACATGATTTCAGCTTAATAGCCATCTTAACGATTTGCTATTATTACAAATAAAGGTTGAGACGGTTTCCGTCAGAAAGGAAATGTTCGGCAGGGATTCAAATGATTTGCCCCGAACTCCCGGTTTTGTGGAGCTGGTTATTCTTGTGCCACGAGGCAAATGATGCAACTACTCCCCACCAATCATCAATCACCAAGCAAAACGAGCATTTTAAGATCCAGGAAGCAGATTTGTGTTTGTGTAGATGGCAGCTGTGTACTTGCTAACTTTGTTTCATGCTGTTATTACAAGAGGGACTGTTGTCACAGCTTCAGCACCTTTATTCCAACATGAACCTGCTAGAATCTGAACTGTTCCATTGTGGCTGAGTGAGAGTAAATAAGTATTCATTCATAAAACACATTTCACAGATAAAAAATCTCCTGGTTCTTCACAAAATGTTGTGCACAGGAAAACATTTGGTCTTCAATAAGTGCTGTCTGATTCACATGAGAAAGTATCTGCTGGAAACAGGAAAGTATTTACTTATGTAAGTGCTGCACTTTTTAGATTTGTATTAATGAAGAAAACTGAAACCGTTTTTCCTTCCACCTTGTCAGGTGTTTTTTATAAGATGCAATCCAGGCCATAACTCTGGTGTTTGACAGGTGAACCATTTAACTTGTACACTTTTCTTTACATGAATGATGAGTTTGACACCAGCTGTTGGGAAATACTGTTTACATCCCAACAACACAAAGCGACGTCTTACTTTTTTCCCCACCTGAACCCACATCGATAGCAACTTTTGTTTCTGAAGCGGAGGACAACAGTAAACTCCTGTCCTTCCTGTTTGCATCCCAGCAGCGTCTTCGTCCTTTTCTCTCTCCCTCCAACTCATTGCCGTCAACAGCATAACAATGAGACATCAGACTCGGTTCCTCATCACAGCCCCCTCTCTGTTGCACCTCAGGGTGTAATTGTAATAAAATCTTGATTAGTCACCACCCTGGGTAGCTCCACTCGCATCCACTGAAACCGGGAGCACGCTGTCAAAATTAAAATGGTTTCCAATAGCAACACAGTGAAAACCGGTGGGTCTTGCTTTCTGTCTATGTAGATAAGGGAGGCTAATATCGCACACATCAGTGCATTTCCTGTGCACCTCGGTGCACAGGAAATGCTGATGTTCCTGTCTCTCAATATGAGATTTCTGCCAGCTTGATTGTAGTCTCTCAGATTAGCGTCCAGGTGATGTCAGAGTCCACAAACTGATTGAAAAAGATCTTGACCGGAGGATGTGGAGCTTGCATGGTTTTGAATGGAAAATCACATGTATGGGTTATTGTGTCAATGGAATAATTAGCAAAAACCTCAAAATTTGTCTTTTTTGAAGACTAATTTAAAATCATGTTAACGTAAAAAACAAAAATCAGTATTGATTGTGCGTTAAAATTCATTCAGAACATAAATATTTCCCAGATCCTGTGGCACATTGTGGAATAATTTGACTCTGTCTCTTTAAATTGATCTGATTCCTGGATCAGCAGTCCAATCAGATTACAGCAGTGCTCGCCACGTCCACTGAATCCAATTCAAGTCAAATCAGTCAGGTAAACAGAAAGTCAGAGCAGATGGAGCTCTGACTTTCTGAAACATGAATAAAGTGACAGAAAACTTAAAGTTGACAGTTTAAATAACAGAAGACAATGTAAACTGGAGAAGAAAGTGAGGAACAGCAGTCAATTTGTCCTTCATGCTGAGATTATAGCATCATAACTGATAGCACAGATTGGGAGAGATTGTGCTTTAGAATGAGGCATTGTGGACTCATAATGGTTACATAACCTATTAAACATATAAATGTATTTCCATGTAAACTCAGATCGATTAAAAATCAATAAGCCAACACATAACATTTTATCTCTATCAATAATTTTTCTAAAATGAAAAATTATTGATAGAAAGTTTTATTTGCTAAAACTTTCATAAATATTTTACAGCAGAATTAATCATTTTATGGCTGCTGCACTTTATCTGACAGTATTAATGGATCATAATGGGCCGCCGTGATAAAAGGCCCTGCAGGCTCAGCCTGGTGCAGGCTTTCTCATGAGAAGTACTAGATTTATTTGTTGCGTAGATGATCTGCTTTTTCTCAAAATAAACATTTGTATCTGGACACCTAAAAAAATACAATATTCCTCCTTTTTTTTCTGTTTGCTTCCACATCCAGGCCTACTGACTCTTTGCGGTGCGAGTCTCTACATCGTCTACTCCGACCAGGCGCTGGCGGAGACGAAGCGCCTGGTGGGGCCCGAGGGCCTGGCCTACATCCACACCTCCTTCGGCTGGTCTCTGGGCCTGGCCTGGCTCTCCTACGGCCTGGAGCTGCTCACCGGAACTCTGCTGCTCGGAGCCGCACAAATGGCCAGGATGCAGCAGAGAGGGCCCAGTAAGGCCTGACGCTGCTGATCCCTGAACGAACTATACACAAACTGAAGCGACAACGGTGTAGACAACTTGCTTTTTTTTGTTTGTTTGTTTTTTCCAGGTGGTGCAAGAGTTTCACAGGGACAGATTGAGCTGTGAACAATTGTGCCCCCTTGTGGTGTGTACCAAGGTCCCTCCTCATTTTGGAGTTGTCGATCATGGGGTTTTATTCGAGTATGTATGTAAAAAGCAACATCTGTAAAGTGTCCCCTCTGCAAACCTTTCCTTTGTTTTTGTCATTATATGAGTCCTATTTGCTGCGTTCAGTTGGATAACCGAAACAAAGTGTTCATGTAAAACGTGCAAAAGAATTATACAGTTTTGTCACATGCAATGGTTTAAAAATGTCCGTGTGCGTCAACATTTTTGCTGCTCTCTGACATTTCAAGACGGTTGTCACTTCATTGTACAGTGATTTGTATGTGTTCATACGTTAACCTTCCTATGAACTGTTGGGTTGCAACCACAGACACCAATGGACTGTTTTGCCAGTGCATGATTGCAGAGTAGCTTTTCAAAATGATAACACTCTAAAAACTGTGCCCTCCATTTGTACTCAGCTCCCTGATGGTGTGATTACTGGAGACTGAATCTGTCATCCGAGATCTCAAAGCCTGGTCTCTTCGTGGGGACCAGGCTTCGGTCCCCACAAGAGCAGTGCGTCCCCACAACATAGTATGTGTCAGGAAAATGGTCCCCACAAGGTAATACGAGCAAATATGCACACGCACACACACACACATAAAAATTCTAAGGTAAACTAAAATTAGTGTTAGATAAAATGTACCTTTAAGTTTTGAATTCAGCAATGAACAATTAACTCGAGTCTCAGTGAGCGACGTTTTTAACTTTGCTGGTTTGCAATGGTCTGCTCACACTGCAGTAGGTCTTGTTATTCTTTTTCATTTGTAAATACATTTCAGAAAGGGCTGGACATGAGCACAGAGTGGATTCTCGTTGCTCTTTGTCTGTTTTCGTCACATGTTGTGGCGACTCTGTGCGCTCCCTTCTTCTTGGTTTATTCTTGCTTGTTTCTCTTGAGGAAATGTTGATGGTTAAGTGTTGCTTGTTACCTTAATTGTTGTAATTGATGAAAAACTAGGATTTGTCATTAAATATGAAAAATCAACTTTTTTCCTCTACTGTTTGTCATATTTTGCTTTTATTTTGTTATTACAAGTAACACCAAAATGTTATTAATGAATACAACATTTGTTTGTAGCCAAAAAAAAAACAACAACTGACATTTATGTATTGAAATGTTATGTTTTGTCAAAATACATACTTTTTTTTTTTGCTGTGAACACATACTGCAGTTATTTACTTAATAAAGATGATTCAACATTTTTGTGAACTTCACCCATAGAAACTGAAAATAAAACTGTTACAAATAAAATGGCTTGTTTGTAGAAAATGTACATTTTTAAAAATGGACCATTTGAGAGACATTTGACTAACTGTAGGTTTTCACAGCTTGAGTTGTGGATCTCTGTACCTCCTCCAGAGTCACCATGGGTTTCTGTGCCATTTACCTTCGCAAAGTTTTATAAGGTTCTGTTTCCAACGATGGTGTATTAGAGACATTGTAGATACAAAGAAAGTGGAGGCAGGAGTAAATTTCTGCAAAAACACTAAATAAATTTTGAGATGAATCTCAGAAATGCTAAAAAAAAAAAACTGACAAATTTTCTTTATTTTCAAAAGTCAAAACATATTAGACTTTTCAAATTAAGAGATTTCTTTTTTGTCTCGAAAATTTCTGAGACTTCGCAAATTTTTGAATTTTCAACCTCAGAAGTTAACTTGTTTTTCTTGAAAATTTCTGACAGTCTCAAAAAGTCTGAGTTGTTTTGGTGGAGATTTACTCCTTTTTTTTCCCCAATTTGCGGCGGCCCTGATGGGTCGTCGTAGTTTCCTCAGCTGTGGACCGCGCAGCGATCAAAGCTTATTTCATTTAACGTTGGGATGAAAACTCCTTGCAGCTGTGCATACACCAGAAAACAAGAGAGTTTGAGTAACAACATTTAGATCAAAGGTGAGTTCGGATGCTTGAACTTTGTTGTTGTGGGTTGAGTGGCACCAAATAACCTTTGACCCAACTAGATTTCTGCTGCTGGCATTCATCCTGAATTTCACGGCTTTGTGAACATCTTTCTCCGAATCGAAGCCCCCGCCCCACCACCACGTTATTCAAAGACGTGGGAACATGAATAACATAATCTCCCTGCCAGCAAAACATGCAAATGCAGCATGAGGTCAGGGTTGGAGGCTCCGATAGAGTTTGGGGCATCAGAGGAACTACGGAAGCCAGGAAAGAAATTTTTCTTTTTCTTTCCCTAAAGACCCATTACTTAAGTTTGACTAAAAGTTGTTGAAGCATATGACCTTCACATGCAATATGTACCTTCAAAAAATTATTTAAAAAATGTGTGAAGCATTAAATTTGACTTTGTTTATATTTTTTATCTTCGATTAAATCCAGGCCAAATTCTGTTTTCCATTTCAAAATGTGTTCTCAGGAGCGTCATGTAATACAAAGCTCGCTTTTTAAACTATTGACATCCGCAGTACTTGTAGTAGTTTGCTAGTGCGACTAAGCGGGGCGGATCGCGCAGAGGCACGGCTTACTTTAGATATGGGGCCCAGGCTTTTCTTGAGAAAAAAAAAGAGGCAAATTTCTAAGAAAGAAAATCTGAATTCTGGAAAAAAGAATAAAAAAAATTTAAGTTCTCAGAATTTTGACCTCATGAGACTAAAACCAGTATTCTTTCATTTTCCAGTGGCTGTGACCCTTTTCTGTAGTTTTCTATGTATTCTGCCAAATTACATCGATGTGAAATGATATTCAGTATTATTTAACTCCGAGAACTCATTGAGCACAAAGGCAGCTTTTTATTCATATTTAAGGGGTTTATTAACGAGTTTCATTAATACATTTAACTACAACTGGCCCTTTTAAGACATTGACAGACTTTATATGGCCCTAATTAAAAATGAGTTTGCCGTTGATGGACCAGAGCGCAACATGTCGGATCATTTCGATTTGTAAATCAGGAAGGACTGTGGAGTAACGATGCATCCACACATTTTTTTGGTTGTTTTCATCAAGGACAGAGAGAGCCTGAAACATTTAGAAGGCAGATAAATTTTATTCCTTATTTTACATCAGCTATACAGTTGCCATTTGAACAGATGAAAGACGGTACAGAAATGCAGCAGGGAGCAAACAACATCCTGTCACGGCACAGATAAGAGTCAGTGGTGTTACCATAACAATGTTCTGAGATTTGTAGCATAAAAAAAATGGTTTGATTCAAATGTGGAGAAATAACTTGAACATTGCTGTCAATTAATAGGTACTACTGTACCTATTAATTGTTTTAAATTTCGTCCACAAAGGGAACTTTTTTGAGGTTGCCGGAGGAAGCCATCGTCTTCTTGCTCGTCACAAACTTCTTGGCAGCCTGGGGGGAGAAAGAGAGCAAAAAGGAACAAAGCTGATCAAATGTTTTCCTGACATACGACATCATTCAATCCTTTAATTGGTTTTATTTTAATGTTTTTACCTTTGTTAGCTCTGGTTTAGTTTGTATATTTTAAAGAAGTGTGTGCTAATTTAATAAATCTGTAATTTCTTACTATTCACATAACACCTGCGCTAGACTTATGTCTTCATCTATTACTTTAAAAGCTGAGCCTCATCAGTAGATAGCAGATATTTATAAATGATAACAGATTTGGCTATTTGGCTATTATTTTCTTGATAATAAAGTGGTGCCCTGAATTGGTCATTTTGATCTAAATTACTAGCATTATTCACAATTGCTGTAAGCAATTATTATTAATCAAAGCCAAAACTGGAAGATGAAGCAGCAGCTGAAGCGAAAGGTTCAACCTGCAACGTTTTAACCCATAATAGACAAAAATAAATCAATAAATGAAACACAAAATCTTACATTTGCAACATCAGTCAGGGAGACGTTGTCAATGTTCTTGGAGATTTCTTCTTGCCTGTGGTAGGACCCATCAGCCAGAGCCTGAGAGCCCATGGCTTCCAGCAGACCTTCAGTCGTTTCCAGAGACATCAGGAACTGACCTTTCAGCTGAGCCCTGAAGAGGAAAAAAAGAAATGTTTACTGGTTTAGAGACAAAATAATGATACTCATGTCTTAAGAGGTCGGGTCAATTGGACCCCGCAAGTTTTCTACAAGGTTTTTTTTTGTGTGGTTTCGGAAACTGAGTCTGACAGGACAGAATAAAAATAAAATAAACAGAATAAAAAACCAGCACACATCATTTTGCTTGGTTACTAATAAAATCACAAGGTGTCCCATCAGTTGGACGACATCAAGTGTAGTTCAAGTTCACCTCTGAGAAGAAGAAAACCCATGGATGTACTTTAGACACCAGTTAAACCACACGTATGACAATGGCAACAACTTTGTAATAGAGTGTAAACTGTGTTTGGTTTATGTTTAAAACTGTGACCATTTCCTTTCTCACTCAGCTGACCATGCGTGTCTCTTACTTGGCCCGAGTCAGGTCAGCAGCTGTGACTCCTCCATCAGCAACAGCCCTAACCTGGGCCAGGGCGGCCCTGAGCACCTGACAGGACAACAGAGGACAGCGAGCGCATCAGAAAGCAGGACGGAGCATCAGTTCCAGCAAAACGGGAGAAAAAACTATATTAATTCAAAGAATAAAGTCGTAACATTAGGAGAACACATTTTAGATGAATTCCAACACAAAAAAACAGACTAACCATTAAATAATTTAAGTTTACAACTTTTTTCTGGTTACATTGTGTCTTTATTCTTGTAGTTAAATTCTGTTTTCTTAGTGTGGCGCCAGTACTCAGAGATGTTGTTCTGTTGGATACACTTACATTACCAGCCTCTGCAGCCTGGGAGATGGTGTAGACTCCAAACAGACCGGAGTCAGAGTAGCTGGCATTGAAGGCGCTCACCTGGGCCGAGAGAAAAATCTGCTTTAATAACTGCACATAAAGACCTTCAGTCGAGTTGATTCATGTTATGTTTAACAAAGTGACTGCCACCCACATCAAAGGGTTCAGTGGTTGCCTTGGCGACCACCCGGACCAGCCTGCCGGAGCTGCTTGAGCCCCTCTTGATGTGCGGACCGGCTCCCAGGACGTGCTGCAGCACGCTGAACGCCATGGCTTCCCCAGTGCCGGCTGCAGCCGACTGGCTCACCACGGCAGAGTGGACCTGACTGCTCAGGCTGGACAGACGGACCTCTCCTGTGGACCACAGCTACAGGTCTGTACAGGAACTACAACCCCCATGGGGTCCAAATGGATCATCCTGCTGTTGCGGTGCTGAGCTCACCTCCGCGGTACTGCGCCTTGGCCCCGGTGGCTCCGGCTCCGCCGCGGATGTTGAGGAACTGCTCCCCCACCTGCTTCAGCACAGAGTGCTCCACACCTGGAGGACCAGAGACCAGACGACAGCACAGTCACAGCTCTGGACGGGAGGAAACCACAACCTACAACTGCTGTGAAGAGGCTGGCACCTCTGGTAAAGACGCATAAAAAGAAAATAAATCCTGAAAAGAAATGAATCTGAAATGTTGCAAACAAATACAAAATATTCACAAACTGTCCTAGCATACAAAACAATGTGCAGCAACTTTCAACAGCAGAGGGCACCGTCGAGACAACTGAAACCTGCTATCTGCCCTGTAGCTACACACTTTATAAAACCTATTCCATCTAACCACAGGTTTCAGTTGTCTTGGTGGCGCCCCCTGCTGTCATAAGTGTCATGACTTTTTCAGAAACGTGTTGCAGTGTGTTTGTGAGCAGAAGGTGTGTTGTGTGTGTGTGTGTGTGTGTGTGTGAGAGGAGACACTTTGTGAAACATGTTTCATCTGTTTGCAACATTCTGGCAGGAAATGAACCCCATAAATACTTCCTTGGCACTCAATTTCAGACAAATAGTGCGTTCATTTGTTTTTTTACTCCTTCCACCGTGATTGAAGGTTGAATCATTCTTAGAGGGAATGAGATGCTTTTCCTTGTTTCATGCCAATGTCTGTGGCTCAAACTCAAATCTTTTCCTCCAAAGTAGCAGCTTTTAGCAAACCTTAATATTTGTGATGAAAGGACAGACACTAATAATTGTCTTGTTCATCAAGTGTTGGCAAGCTAAAGATGGCTCCTCATCAAGCTCAGTACAAATAGAACAAGAAAAACAAAAGTGATAGATGATATTTCTCAATGTGGGATTCTTCCCCCTAAAGAATTTGGAGCTTTCTACATTTCTCGGTGTGAGTTTATGTTCCTGTTTTATGATTTTTGCCAGAGGTGTCCACAAACGCAGCCAACAGGTTTTACAACACCATTGGGTTAAACGATGACGATCTTACCAAGTCCTACAAGAGCCATTCTTGCACTTGTGAAATTGTTTTGGACAAACTGGTGAAGCTGAGGAAACAGAAAACAAGTGAATGAGGAAAAGGCGTCCTCGGGTCGGCGCTTCAGAACAGACAGTGAGAGAGCGGGAACGGACTCACGTGTTCAGAATGGATGTGGTCAACCATGTGGTCTGGACAGTACAGGGAGTTACACAGAGCGTTCTTATAAGCTGCTGCATGGAGAGCTTCGACCACAGCTGGACAAGGAGACAGACAGAGCAGAAACACACAAACTGGGTTTAAAGTCTGGAGAAACCTGACAACTCTTACGGATTTCCACATCTACTCTACACAGAGACAATATCTCTCTAGTGTAATGACACCACAATGCCCACCTATCTGGGGGTTCTGTGCAGCCTGTGCTTTGTCCAGCTTGACCCGGGGCGTGAGGTCAGACACCTCCCAGGGACGGAACTCGGGAGCCGTTGTCACATTGATCAGAAACTCCATCACTGTGTCGCTATGGAACAATCAAGGTGGAGGCAGAAAAACGTGAGCAGCTTTCATGGCCGGCCTCTGAAGGACGTGCCAGATGGAAACACTTACATGTCGTCTCTCATGCAGTCCACTACGTACATCATGTTCTCTCTGGAAGAACTCACGCTGCAAGAGAAACATCCAGAGATAAGAGCGCTGAGTGACTCTGGTCATGTTGGTTTCCTGTCAGGGGAGGGGTCACTGACCTCAGGCTGCCTCCCACCGCCTCAATGCCGCGGCAGATTTTGAACGCTGATGCTCCTTTGGTTGTCTAGAAGAAAATAAGCATAATATTCTATGATAATGTCAGTAAAAGTTCTGTTAATACAGCACCACTCAGGACTTACAAACTTCTTAAAAAGTTTTTAAAAACAAAGAAGCACCTCAAAAAAAATAAATTTCACCGTTAAAAATAATTACAGTATTTTGAAGGATCACTAAGAAGTGATAAAATACAACTAAACACACTAATAAAAGAAAGTGTATGCACACAAATATATCGCTGCCAAAGCGATATATTTTTGCAGCCATGTTGGCACCTTTTTTCCTTCCAGACAACCTTCTTTGACAAAACTAACATTTTCTGAGACACTGATTTGTGTGTTTTCTGTATATAATCGTCAAAAATACAAAAGAAAAAGCCATTGACATATTATTTCGCTTTGTGTATAAATCATTGGACAACTTCATGAAATTCAATTTCTTTTAGCTGTAGTTTAATATTTACACTATTAGAGCCACATAAAGAAAGGTTTTGCTATTTTATGTATGGAAAACTTTTGATAATTATCCCAATAAGGTTTAAAATTAAAAGTCTAGGTTTTAATTTTTATGAGAAATTGAAAAAGCATAAATTAAAAAATCGTAATAAAACATTGGTAATAAATGTAGCTTCCTACCAGGTTGGAGGCCAGCCTGAGCAGGTGGGTGACACCTTGGTTGTCAGGGGTTTCATAGCGACAGCCGGCCTTGATGAAGACCCCAATTTTGGAGGCTGGGGAGTAGTTCTCCAGAGACGTGATGACCAGTCCGCTGGGCAGCTTGCTTACCTGAGCAGGGCGAGAGACAGGGTTGCTGTTTGCTCTGTGACACACCACCGTGTCTGCCTATGAGCTTCAGCTTCTAGAATGATCTGCATGCTTCGGTGGACAATTCTGCAGATTCAAACGCAAGCAGGACACAGCAGGAGGAGTCCACTGCCAGACTCATTCTGCCCGAGCACAGAATGCATCGAGACGTCCCAACATACATGAACGTCCTGGTAGGAGTGGGCAGCCCCGGGAGAGAGCTTCAGACCAACCAGAGGCTCGGTAAGGGACTGGCCCTTTCTGGCCGCGGCATAGAAGCGTCTCTGTGGAGAAGAGAAACACGTCAACACCTACTGACCTGCACATCCTGAGGCTGAAACCCATTCACCTCCACCATAGGGGCAGCCTGGGCTGTGTAAAGCCTCTTCTGGAAAAAAAGAGAACATAGGAAGGCGGGACATTACAGCTAATGTGTTTTTGTCTCTGTGGCGGAAGATTGAACCACAGAGAACTCCTACTGTGGAGAAGACGTTTGTCCAGTATCAGTGACGTCCAGGTCACATTTGAATCGGATACCCAGGTGGCCTGGGTCGCATTCCAAAAGAATCCGACCTGTGTTGTTCAGATTGTCATGAAAATATCAGATACAGGTCGCATAACGTAAATACATTTAAATAAAAATCTGAATTGGGTCACTTCAGGCTGCAGTGTGAACACAGCCTTAGATCAACATTCAGCATTAAACTTTTAAACATCGAACGAGAGAAACTCCTGATGGATTACAAATCTAGAACAAACTTTCTAGATAAAATCAAACATGGAGAACCAACAGCTAGTTTTATCAGATCAAGAATCAAGAGAAGCCCGTACTAGTTTAGAAATGACCAACTACTTATTATTGTTAAACATTGGGAATCAATATGTAGTTTTGCACTACATATTGGTCGTATATAACTACCAATATGGTTTGTTGTTTTGTTTGCATTTCCTTCTAACTTATGTAAAACATGACATTCTGCTCTCTGTTGTATGAAGTTTAAACATTTTCTGAACAGGTTGTTGTTGAAAATGAGAATTTGTTCTCAATCACCTAACTGGTTAAATAAAGGTTACCATAAATAAAAATGAACAAAATAAGTGACATATAACAGCAAGAAGACAAGAAAAAAAATGAGTCGATCCCCCCAAAAAATCTGTGATTAATGCATCTGATTAATGATAGTTGACCGAGTCCTGCATACATGTATGCAGTACATGACAGACCAAAGCACATGACGGTGTAGCTTGACGGCTAAATTAGGTTTTCATCTTCAGTACTGGGGCCACTGTCCTGCAGTTTTTAGATGTGTCACAGGTACAAAACGCTGGGATGAAAAGGCTTAATTACCTCCTCTTTGTGTAGATCAGAACTCCAGAGCTTTAATGACCTAATTATTCTATTCAGATGTGGTGCAGTAGAGAATCGTCTAAAAGTTGCAGGACTGGAGATTGAGACCCCTGAATATATAAACAAAACACTCAACATTTTAAAAATACCAATGCACTTGAATTTGGCTTGTGACAGCAACAGGCCTAATTACAACTTGAATAGTCACCTCTGTTTTGATTACAAATAACTAATGCCCGTTTTCTGCAAAACGTCTGGCGTGTATTATTGAATGTTATCAGAATTGCATATAGACTACAGAAATATATTGCAGTCAGCTAATAACCTAGTAGAAGATTTACAAAAACCAAAGGATGGAAAATCAGCCACAAAAATGTAAACTAAATGTAGACTTGGGAAACTGAAGTACAATGAAGGTAAATTTGCACTAAATGTTACCAAAGTCCTTTTAAATGCCATTTACATTAACCATTCTGATAGTAAGTTGAGCAAAAAGTTCAATGATTTAATATCAAAGACAGCTAATTCCGAACACAACATATGAAACGAGTCAACATACAAGGCGCCAGCAGCTACGAGCTAGCTGTATTTATGCTCCGAAAGAAAAAGAATTATTCTATAAGCGAGAAGTGAAATTAAACGTATTAATGAAAGCTGAAATGTACTCGATATGTATGTGTTTATGATACAACATTCCCAGGTTAAAGACTTAAGCTAGCAGCTTGCTCTTCTTCACAGCCTTCCTCGACAGGACCCCAGCAGTTTTTATATTTCCATAATAACTCAAAAGAGCTCCAGTGGGTGAACGTTGTTCCCCCAGTATTCAGAAATATACGCTCCATGAAGTGAGCCCTCACCGATAGTTGACTGATTGCTCGGATCCCCTTCATCTCTCTCCTTCAGTCAGGACGAAAAACCAATATGGCCGCCTTTCAAAGTGCCCTACCCAGAATGAACTGCGCGTTCTTCGTTCCCGAGTCCCGAAGCAGAAACGCAGTGTGAGGGGGAGCGCGCGCCCTCTCGTGTTGACGTGAGAGTAGTGAGTTGTGTTTCCAAACAAGATGTTTCTGTGGTGTTCGTTTGGACTTTTGTCTCTTTGAATCACGTGTCGCTTATGATACTGATTTTCACGTATTGAGTATAAACAATATTATTTATCATTTAATCTAAAATCAAGATATGTCAATGTGTTTTCAGACGCCGAGAGTTTATTTGCGCTATTATTTGTTTTATGCTAAGCTATCCATGAAATGTTTGAAAAATAAACATCTGATTTAAAATCTACAAAACACGGAAACTTCTACAAAAATGACTGCAAATAATGTTTTCACTCCAAAATGATAGGTCAAAACATATTATTTATGATATTTTACACCCTACTTTTGTCACTCTTCAATGAAATTAACTTGTACTACTTAATAGTGTGTAATATTAATATTGTCTCAGTTATTTTCCACAGTTCTTAGCCCCAACCTGTAAGCTAAGGTTAGTTAAATTACATTTCATGTCTAACATTTTACATCTAGTTGGGAGGGAAAATAATGATACATGTGAAGGATGTGGAGAGAAAGAAAATGTAGAAGGTGTATTGACGAATTGTAAAACATAGGCTGAAAGGGAGACATTGAGAAAAAGTAACAAATACAGGACAGAAATTAAGTCTTAAATTAATATTAGGAACTGAAGGAAACACAGTGGATTAAGTAGATTAATACGGAAGAGGATTAGGGCCACTGGAAAAAAAAAAATGTCCGAAAAATTTTTTCAGTGGTTCAGAAAAGGTTAAAAAAAGAAGAAAAAAATTTTTGTGGCCCAGAAAAAAAAAAAAAAAAAAAATTGTGCCGCAAAAAAAAAATCTGACAGAAAAAAAAAATTGTGGGCCAGAAAAAAAAAAAAAAAAAAAAAAAATCAGTGACAGAAAAAAAAAAATTGTGGGCCAGAAAAAAAAAAAAAAAATCTGTGACAGAAAAAAAAAAAAAAAAAACTATTTGTGGGCCAGAAAAAAAAGTCAGAATTCGGACTGATGGGCGCCAGCAGCAGCCACACAGACGCGAGTTGTGGCGGACAGCCAATGTTCTGGAGAAAATGTCTGATTTAAGCGACTTTTTACGTGCCAGAAGAGTACCAGAAGCGTCCATTGCACTAATGGAAGAACAAAAGGTGAGTAAATCAAATGGGATAGTTCAGTGTCTAAAGCCGAACGGTTACGGCTAGCTGTTAGCATGTTTGTTAGCATACGCGGTTAAAGGAATAAGCTGATTTACAATGTTAGATCACACGGATGAATATAGGATATAACAGCTGTTAATTGCTGGAATTGTCTCTAAAGTGTTTGGTATGTTTATTTTATTGTTGTTCTGTTTGAATGTTTTACAATTAAACTAAGGTTAGCTGTATATGTCAGCCACCTAAATAAGATGTCTGCTGTGTTAAACTGCAACTTTTAGTTCAGTAGAGGACAGAAACTATAGTACAAAGTGACAGACGTTTATATATGCATATATTTAAAAGGAAAATATCATATAGCCACCGATATACGGCTGGTTGTAGATCTGATCATTATATTTATCAACACCAACTAACGCGCCTATCTGCTATTTTATTTATGTTTATTTTAAGTTTGTGTTACGACGTTGGAAAAAGTGACATTATGAGCTTAACTAAATCATTTTGCTGCATCGTGTGATGTGTCAGCTCAAGACTGATATTGCATGTCAATCCCTGAACTAAACTATCTGCACATTTATTGCTCAGGTGCAGAAACGATAGGCTTCATTTGACTAAATCAAACTTAATGTGATATTTAATTTTTGTAATAAAAAGGAACTGTTAATATTTTCTTGTGTGTTTTTATGCTTGATACCTGTTATCTTAAGTAGACTATATATTTATGAATCTGTGTTTTTATACTTACTTGCATGCTAATCAATTCAGTCCTTCCTCTTTTTCAGTAAAATAGAGGATTTAACATTTACTGCTGCTATTATTGTAATTCTCCCCAAACAGTAAATTGCTTTAAGCAGAAACGTAAGGGTACAATCTTAACTGTAACTTTGATGTTGATTTACAGAGTAAATAATTGTCCTTTCTAATCTTTTTCTGTGCAGATTGACTGTGATGCAGTAGGTCTCATGGACGATGCAACACTTGAAAACTACTTATCTTCATATGGAGACAGAATTGCTGTTTTCAACTACTGCAAAGCAAACAGCCATTGTCAAAAAGAAAACAAGGACTTCTTCAAAAGCTTCTGGACAAAATGAAGAACAGAAATGAAAGTACACAGGAGACCATGACACATGAAAGTACAAGACAGAAAAAGAAGCCAAAAGGAACAAAAAATGTTGAGATTGGATGGATACATAGTGATGGAAAAACTACCAAACAGGTGAGAGCAAAGCAGGGAGGTGGCACTAGAAAAATTAAAATGGCCACTGATTCTGGATTAGAAGACATTCTTCAAGAAGGAAAGACACTTTTTTCCTGATGGCGCATCTCCTAAGGGACCTGAAACAGATTTTGACATTGGCACATTGACATTGAGGTGTCAGTCTTTTGTATTTGGTGTTGAATCCAAAAATACAATTGAAAGTTATAGAAAACATTTTCCTTAATTTTATAAATGTTGTCACTAAGCATATGTGCTGTTCATCTGTCATCAATCAAGCTGTGAGATTATTTCAGTATGTTTTGAAGAAAACTACTTGTTCCTAATTTTATTTTGGTGTAGTTTTTTAAAACTACACCAAAAAAAAAAACAATGCAATGGAAAAGCTGAGGTTATTTGAACAAATTATGCAATATTGTCATGTTCAAAAATTAGGTATTGATCTGACACCTGTACAAATTTCGTTAACATAGATTTTTTGTATGTGTATTTTATCAATTAGCACTTGTTCTATCTGTGCATCTGAGATGACGTTATTTTTGATACCATATAAGCTTTAATATATTTTATACTAACTTACAGATGTATACAAGGTTATATCAATCTGAAAGTTTGTTTTAAAAGTTAGGTCATTGTAATGGCCATGGTTTTTTGTAATGTTTTGCTAATAAAATGTTACTTTACCCAATACTTTTCTGTTATGGTTTTCAACATGTTAACTAAGCTTGGCTTTTATTTGAAAAGGTCTAAAAACCAAGTATTTAAATTGCTGAATTTGAAGATAGTTATAAAAACTAAAAAAAATATTCTTGTTTTTTTAATTTAGCAAATACAATTTTGCTAATTTTAACAAATTTAAAACAATAACAGTTGGGGTGCTGTGGTGGAAAAGCACAAGTCATGTATGGAGACCTCAGTCCTGAACGTGGATCACACGTTCGAGACACGACCTGATGACCTTAGTTGCAGTTTCCTTTCTCTTATTACTCACTTTCCGGTCTGACCACTGTCTTAGCTAATTTCAGATAGTGATAAAAACAAATGACTTTTTATCAGCTGTTCCTAAATATCTGTAATCAATTGTATTATGAAAAGACTTGGTAAACAAAACATTGAAGTTCATTTTTATTTCACAGACAATTGTTTTCCTTGTGTTCAATTTATGACATCCTTTTTGCTCTTCTGCCATTTTGTTCACATCTCAACCATACTTACAATATCTTTAACAGAACAGCATTTTGTTTTAAACAAAAAAAAATATATATGAATCACAATGCATACCCGTTAAAAGGACTGACATTTTATAACTGATTATCATTGAATAACTTTGTATCAGCATTGTTCCTTCAAATGACTGAAAGCAAAACAAACTATGGGTTAGGAAATCTTGTCAACCAAACTGCAATTTTAATTTTTATCAGCACAGTAACAGCTTGTACATTAATGTCAGGTCATATCAGAACTCTACAAACAAATAATGACAGCAATAAACTTTCATGTTCTGGTAAATGATGTCAAAAGGTTCTGTTTGCTTGCATACTTTCATTCTTTAATTAGATGTAGAGCAGGAAGCCCTGTTTAGAGGGCACCTATCACATTGCAAACACTATCCAATGGCATGATGGAGATAAATAGCAACACTTTTTAAATGATCTTTATGCACACTGAAAGTTGCTAAATACTTTGAAGAATTTCTTCTCTTAACCTTATATACAAATCAGCAGCAATAAGTGGATCTCTTGAGGCCTCCAAGTTGCGTTCTACCATAAGCAGACAACAAAGTTCAAAGACTGTTTCATCACAGGGATATGGACCTTTTGGTGTACACTCTTCCATACACACAGTGACCTCATCCAGAGAAACAGGTTTGAGTCTGTCAGTTTTGTGCAGCACTGGAAATGAGTACATCACCACAGGTCGGCCCGATACTGCACCCACTTGCCCGGATTTTGTGAGTTCCATGTGTTCACAACATCATCAAGGTCATCCTGCATAAAAACAAACCATAAATGTTTAAAACTAAAAATGTAACTGTAGCTTTTGCTAAAGATGAGGCATATATTAATCAGCATTTATAGAAAGTGACCTAATCAAAACCAAGCAGCAAGAACAAAATAGCAATTCCAAAACATTTTATTCTGCACATAAAATGATTCCCCGATGTATGATAAAATTTACAGATAAAACTTATTTTTAAAACTACACCAAAAGAAGTGTATAAACGTCTGTCACTTTGTACTATAGTTTCTGTCCTCTACTGAACTAAAAGTTGCAGTTTAACACAGCAGACATCTTATTTAGAAGGTGGCTTGAAAACATTCAAACAGAACAACAATAAAATAAACATACCAAACACTTTAGAGACAATTCCAGCAATTAACAGCTGTTATATCCTATATTCATCCGTGTGATCTAACATTGTAAATCAGCTTATTCCTTTAACCGCGTATGCTAAACAAACATGCTAACAGCTGGCTATAACCGTTCGGCTTTAGACACTGAACTATCCCATTGATTTACTCACCTTTTGTTCTTCCATTAGTGCAATGGACGCTTCTGGTACTCTTCTGGCACGTAAAAAGTCACTTAAATCAGACATTTTCTCCAGAACATTGGCTGTCCGCCACAACTCGCGTCTGTGTGGCTGCTGCTGGCGCCCATCAGTCCGAATTGTGACATTTTTTAATATTTTTTTTTGTCACAGATTTTTTTTTTTTTCTGGCCACAGTTTTGTTTTTTTTTTTGTCACAAATTTTTTTTTTTTTTTTTTTTTTTTCTGGACCAATATTTTTTTTTTTTCTGTCACAGATTTTTTTTTTCTGACACAGATTCTTTTTTTTTTTTTTTTTTTTGTCCCGGATATTTTTTTTTTTCTCGGCCACAATTTTTTTTTTTTTTTTTTTTTTTTGGGCCACAATTTTTTTTTTCTTCTTTTTTAACCTATTCTGAACCACTGAAAAAAAAATTTTTCGGACATTTTTTTTTTTTCCAGTGGCCCTAATCCTCTTCCGTAAGATTAAGGAATTACTATGTAATACAAATAATTCAATTGATGAGAAGTAGTGTTGCCATACATATGTGGCAACACTCGCGCGCTGCCACAACAGAAAAGAAGAAGAAGAAGCTCCGCCCTTTAATGACGACAGAATGAACGCTAGCGTTCAGCTAACGAGTCAGAGCGCATGCCTGGTACTTTTCGCACGTGTGGTGAACGTTCAGACTGACTGCATGCAGCAGAGCTTACAGAGTTAGAGACGCTGTTAAATATTAGGTAAAAGAAACTTATCCTGCGGTTTTTTTTCTGCTTTCTCAGAGCTAAGAGAGAAACAAGGAGTCCTCCGTGAAGCACTTCGCCGAGAGGGCCGGAAAACTTGGACATATATTGCAATGGTGAGTTCTGTGTTCGGCTAACAAGCTAACTCACCTGCTAACTGTTAGCAAGCATGTTTAATGGCAACGAGCGCATTTTAAGTTGAAGCTGAGGGTTGTATTTCGACTCGACACGTGTCTCTTGTGTCTTATCTGGATTTATTGTTTGTGTTTTACTCAGACTGAACCACAAGTGAACCCGAAGGCCTACCCGCTGGCCGACGCTACTCTGACCAAAACCATCCTGGACCTGGTGCAGCAAGCGTCCAACTACAAACAGCTGAGGAAGGGAGCCAATGAGGGTGAGAGAGACACAACCAGATCCGTCTCATACGGAACATACTGTCAGATCAATAACGCTTCAAACGACGAGGGTGACAATAGATATGTTGGTAAAACAAACTTGTCAAAACATCTTTCCGTTAAACATCCAAATGATGCCAACATAGACTGAGTGACAAAAGATCTAACCTTGCTGTATATGAGCAATTACCCCAAATCAGGTATTAATCTCAAAATGTATTTATCTATA
This sequence comes from Poeciliopsis prolifica, assembly GCF_027474105.1. Taxonomy (NCBI): domain Eukaryota; kingdom Metazoa; phylum Chordata; class Actinopteri; order Cyprinodontiformes; family Poeciliidae; genus Poeciliopsis; species Poeciliopsis prolifica. The sequence goes on from NW_026562449.1 coordinate 1,706,286, forward strand.
AAATTTTAGTAGATATTCTTAGGTTGATGTTATGCTCTTTTAATTGAAATACACATGAGTAATTTGAATGATTCTCAATAATCCTTAGACTCTGTAGAAATGGAAATGATCCCCATTCAAAAACGGTACATGAGAACATTGTAGCATAAGTCTGCTTCAAAAATGTTAGTGTTCCACAAAGCATGTCATGTGGAGTCAAAATGCAACATTAATGCCCACCCGTTAAGACTTTTTACCTGCACAGTGTTTTTTGTTTTCAGGTCAGGAAAGATTTTATTCACTTATCAAATTCATTGATTTTCAGAATATGGGTAGTCACCAACAAGTTGGCTACAAGGGGCAGTATTGCGTTTTTCAGGCACACATTCCATGCAATTTTATAGCACAATGAAGTAACTTTAGCTTAAGTTGTTAAAGAAAACCAATACATACCATGGAAGAGATTTTACTTCCTGATTTAATTCCTTGAAATTGGGTCTCTCTCTTTAAAAACTCCAGCTCTTTCTGAAACTCCGCCTTCAGGAAGCCATCACAACATGGCTCCTATTAACCCTTTAATGTTTTTATCAGTGTTAAACTAAGAAGTAGGTTGCATAATGAGATGACCGTTCCACCAGGAGTTTGCTAAAGGTCTAAGTCTGAAGGAGCTGAGAGGGAGAGGATTTCTCAACATGCATATTGTTTTTGGATGTCTTGCTGTTTGTTCTTGTAGGATTCTGTACATTCATTTGATTATAAACTTATTATTTCTTCTTCCTCAGCCACTAAAACCTTGAACAGAGGCATCGCCGAGTTCATCGTCATGGCAGCCGACGCCGAGCCGCTGGAGATCATCCTCCACCTGCCGCTGCTGTGCGAGGACAAGAACGTGCCGTACGTGTTTGTGCGCTCCAAACAGGCGCTGGGCCGGGCCTGCGGCGTGTCCCGGCCCGTCATTGCTACCTCGGTCACCATAAAGGAGGGCTCCCAGCTCAAGCCCCAGATTCAGTCGGTTCAGATGGCCATCGAGAGACTGCTGGTGTGATCTGACAGCAGCTCTGCTGGTTGATGGGTCCATCCACTCTGTCCTTATGTTGGATTATTTAAACATTTGGCATTTTTTAAACGTATTGCATGATTTTTTTGTTTTGTTTTGTTTTTATTTGTAGGACCATCATCTGTATCTTAATAAATTTTATTTTATTTTTTACAACTTGTTTAAAAATTTTTTAATTGAAATGTCAGCCTAACTAAAAATGTTGCTTTCATAAATCAAAAGTACTTTCCCATGCTAGTGAGTACGGCAGACTATTAAGGCCATTGCAGATGTAATATATTTTTGCTGAAAAACTCCAAAAAGATTTTGGATTAATCTCAGAATTTTTCTGCAAAAAACTTGGAAATTTCAAAGTTGGAAAATGTCAAACGTTTTGAAACTCCGAATTTTTTTCTTCTGAGACGAATCTCAAAATTTCAGAGTTGCAGCGACCCTCATTCTGTTGTAGACAGGCAATAGAAACAAAGTGTTTATGAATGTTTCTTTTACACTTGTTAATGATGACATGAGTTGAAATTAATATGTAATGTGAAAATCAAATCATCTTTCACATTAAATGTTGAAATTGGATTACATTTGGAAATGTATTGAAAGAATCTCCCTGTTCAGATATTTTTTTAATTTGTCATCATTGGACAAAGACAGTGAAATTTCATCGCTTATCCAGAGCAAACGCAAAAAAACGAGCCTTTCATTTTGAATTTTATGAATAATTTCACAGCTTTATGATGTGATCTGACACTGAACCTTTCACTTAGTGAAAGTGTCGTGACCTTTAACGTTTTTACCACCTTCTTGACTGCTTAATTTTTTTTGTCTCATCATGACGGAGCCACCACTGTGTTTTACAGTCACTCTGTGACCGTCTGTGTTCAGGTCGGTTTGAATCTTTGTAAACCGAATAATGTTAAAGTGAGTGCATTATTAAATCCTAAGCAAATAATTGACAGTGAATGCAACAAAATTAATTCAGTTAAAAACAAGGAGAAAGTTTGCCTTAAAGCAGTAATGTAGATGCTTAAAAAAAACTTAAAATCATTTTGGAAAAGTTCGATAAACTTTAATGAGATAACTAGTGATCAGTTTTATAATCAGTTCATGAGGCTATTTGAATTTATCCATTATAATTTAGTAAAAATTATTCTCAAATTCCACACATAAACTTAGACATGGTTGCGTTTTAATTAGTATTTTAAATCTAATCGTTTCTGTTGGTGTTTGGTCAGGTTTTCTGTTTGTGGGCAGATAAATAAAGCTTTTTCTCCCTGTCAGTCTGAAAGTTGCAGAGGGTTTATGTGTTAAACATCTCAGTTTCAGGCCTCAATTCTCCACCAGGAAGCTCCGCAAAGCAAAAATCACAGCGAACTGTCGTTTACGACAGCGCCAGCACATTGAACGCAGCACAGCTTCCAGACCAGTGAGGAGGTTTGAACTTTTGCCCTCTTGGCTGAGCAGAGACCATGGCCGGGCCTCCTGTCATCATCTGGCAGCAGGAGATTGAACGTGTGCTCCGGTACCGGGACCTGGTCCCCCGTCTGCAGGACGCCTTGGGGAAGTTCTCCCGGCGGGACGGCGCCGCGGTGCTCCAGCCTGTGCGCACCGCGGTGCCGCTGCAGAAGCACCGCGGGTAGGCCTCGCTCTGCTGCGGCCGCCTCGGTTCGGTTTGGTTCGGTTCGGCTCACATTGTCAGCCTGCTGCAGGAACAGCGGCTCAATCTGCGTGTCCTTCCAGCTTCATGGGGCTCATGCCCGCATACATGGAGGGCGACGGAGTGCTGAGCGCAAAGTTAGTCTGTTTCTACAAGAGAGAGGAAGGATCCACTCTGCCAGCCGTTCAGGCCACCGTGGTTCTGCTGGACCCGGAACGTGGGAACGTGAAGGCTGTGAGTCAGAACACGCCTGCAATGATTGGCAGATTGTTCTCAGTGTTTTAATGACTTTTATGAGGTGAAGCAAAGCAAAGCTGCAGGGCTGTGAGGGGGAGGGGAAGCTTTCAAACTCACACGTTTTGGTTTGTTTTTGTTTTTTTTCCAGAAAATGTCTATTGTGCTCCAAATTTTATTGCAGAAATTGTTCAACTTTTCAAACTCTGAAATTTGTTTAGTCTTCTGTAGAAAATTTCAAAGGTTAATTTCAAAATTTCGAAGTTTCTTGGAAATGTCCCCCTGTTCTAATGACTACAGGGAAATGATCCTTGGCTTTCCACAAGGCCCAACAAATCTGAAAAGTGCAGCGTGTATTTGTGTCCACCCTGCATACTGTAATACTTTGTAGAACCAAAAATATTGTTGCAGTCATCAGTATTCAAAACCTGAATAAGGACTCAACCCCTTGGATGTTTTATCCAGTTTTATAAATTGATTTAACTTTTTAGACAAAAAAAAGACAAAAACCCCTTTTGATGTTAAAGTGAAATTATGACAATTAAATAAAAAATGTGCAACAGAACAAAAGCTTTCATACATATTCAAAATGAGTGACCTCATTCAACAGAGGTCCAGTCGTTTGGCTCGTTCTGAACTTCTGATTCTATATGCTGCTGTACAGTGGCATGATGCTGCCACCACCATGCCTCACTATGAGGACGGTGTGTCAGGATGATGCAAGGTGCTAGTTTTCTGTTTAAAAGTTCTACTTTGGTCTCATCTGAGCAGAACACATTCTTTTGATTGTACAATAAAGTCTGTGAGTACTTTTTAAAGGCTCTCTCTGTGTGTGTGTGTGTGTGTGTGTGTGTGTGTGTGTGTGTGTGAGAGAGAGATTTTGAACCATGTAAACACTGCTGGAACGTCCCGTCTGCAGGTGATGGATGGGGAGGTCATCACGGCCATGAGGACCGCCGCCGTCTCAGCCATCTCCGCTAAGGCATCTTTGCTGCTGACCTCATAACGCACATCATCCTCTCTGTGCAGTGAGACTCTCCAGTAACTCTGACCTGTTTGGTCTGTGTGTGCATGTGTGTGTGTGTGCAGCTGCTGATGGCGCCGGGAGCAGAGGTTCTGGCCATTCTGGGGACCGGCACACAGGCTCTGAGTCACTTTAACGTCTTCACCGAGATGTTTTCTTTTAAAGAGGTACTTGTTCAGCGGTGACAATAAGATGGGTGAAGAAAGGAAAGCATTTTGTGTGTGTGTGTGTGTGTTTTACAGCATTTCTTTAAATCTATGGGTCGTACGTGTTGAGTCATTGTCCCGCTTTTAATGCTGAACTCACCTGGAGAATTTGAGCAGCTTCACTACTAAAGTTCAGCTGTTTATGTTTGTGATGGTAGGACAGAAAATGATTTTTACTGTCATCTCCATCCTGTTCATACGGAGCTATGGGTTTTTTAACGTCTTTCCATAAGAGGTTATGTAACCTTTGCAGCTCTCAGTGACTTTTATTCAGCTGAACCAGAACTAAAAATCTCTGGTTCGTAACGCTCTGAGTCCCCTGCAGGACGCTGCACGCTCGTCTTTCTTCTTCCCCAGGTTCGCGTTTGGAGCCAGACTCAGGAGAACGTCGAGAGGTTCGTCCGCTCAGCGGGAGGCGGCGTGAGAGGATGCGGCTCGGCGGAGGAGGCGGTGAGGGGAGCAGACGTCATAGTGACGGCGACCAGATCCACGGAGCCGGTGCTGTACGGTCAGTGGGTCAAAGCAGGAGCACACGTGGCAGGTGAGGTTCAGTGAAACCAGTATAATCACAGCCTCGTACCATTAAATGTTTGCCCTTTAATGGTCGTGCTGACTTTGTGGAGCAGCTGTGGGAGCCTGCAGGCCAGACTGGAGGGAGCTGGATGACATGCTGATGCAGAGCGCTGTGGTGTACGCGGACAGCAGGGAGGGGGCGCTGTCAGAGTCTGGTGATGTCATACTTTCAGGGGTCCGTCTGTCCTTAGATTAGATTTTTAATCCAGTTGGAAACCTGAAGGTGAGCAGAATGAGAGTCGGTGTGGGCGTGTCTTTCAGGCTGAGGTGTTTGCAGAACTGGGAGACGTTATCAACGGAACCAAACCTGCTGAAAGGGAGAAGACAACCGTCTTCAAGTCTCTGGGTGTGTTGGATGATATGATTCCATCACTCTATCGTTGTTTTTAATGAATCTTAATGTGTTTTCTTTTTGGTTTTCTTCCAACAGGAATGGGAGTGGAGGACGCAGTGTCTGCTCAGCTGGTGTTTGAACAGTGGACAGCGAAAGAAACCATGAGACCTGTTCTTGATTTCTGATGTTTCAGCTGGATCTTTCTGTTCACAGAGGCAGAGGGCGGTGTGTCAGAGGTTTCAGTTCAGTACGAACCAGAACTGACCAAACTGCTGCCCACTGGTCACTTTCAGCCTCTGGCCTCGGCTCTGGGACAGTCCAAATTTGGCCCTGCACAGCTGGCAAAAATGTCAGCACTTTTAAAATATTTCTAAGCCATGTTTTCCCTGACAAAATAAAAATACAGTGTGGCACAACAGTTTTTGTCTTTTAATTAAATTTCATTAAAAAAACCCCAAATTTTTTGTCATTTCACAAAATGAAATCCAAAAAGAAAACAAATAATCCTGCAAAAAAAAAAATTCTGTGTTAAACGCAGAAAGAGCTTTCTTTTTTAAAAATAAAATTGACTGTAATCTCATAATATTAAAAATTTTACGGTAATACTTTGATTTTATTCTTGTGATGCAATAACAAAAAGTCAAAATTCAGACTTTTTTCTTGTAATGCTACAACTTGATTTGATTTTTATTTTATATATATATAAAATCAATGTAGCCCTAATACTCTGTCTGCCTAGTATTGCTTTACACTTTCATTTCATAAAAAGTAACTGTAGAATAGCAAAGAATAAAAGAATCTGGTAAATATGAAGCACAGGTGGTGTAAATTTCTCTCTGCTTCACTTCAGTGATTGTCTCATTCATCCACTCTGCTGGCCTCAGCCACAACATGCCTGTTTTTAAAACCGTGAACATGTAAACGGCATCGTATGCATCATGACAGGCTGCAGCTTTGCTTCGGTGTTTTAACGGGTTTGGCGGCCAGGCCCACCCTGGCGGCTTCCTGGATCACTGCCTGCAGGCCCTGCTCAGTCAGAGCCGAACACTCCAGGTATGTCACCGCACCTGGTTTCAGAAGAAGACGGGGAGACGGTGAACACAAGCAGAATGATTCAGTATTATTCAACAGGTTTAAGGAAACGGATGCAAGGGATTGGAGGAAAAAAAACCAAACTTTTCAGCTCTTTTTTTCTTCAGCTTGACTTTAGCAACCTAAACTTGCTGCTCAGTTCAGTGTTCAGCTAATAAACCACACAACCACCATGACATCACCAGTAGAGAAGCTTCTTAAATTACACCGCTGTGTTCATTTAGCTAATAGCAGCTGTGGCTAATCTACCACAGAGACCAATTATTAATAATCGCAAAATAAACATCAAGCCTGCAAACATAAAATGTTCTTTGTGTGGTACATGGTTTTTCAGTTGTTGTCAGCTGCTATGGCAACAAGACTGTGTTCAGTGTAGCTGACACAGAAAGCAAAAAAAAAAAAAAAAACAATACAAGTTAATTTGACATGTTTAATGTTTTTTCTGTGTTATTTTTTCCTTTTTTGTGTCACACAGCACTAAATTAAACATACCAACAGCTCCAGGTTTCAGATACCTACCTATTTCTTCAGCCATGGCCAGGCCCTGATCGTAGGTGACGGGACAGCGATTCTCCTTTTCCAGCTTTTCTATCCTGTCTTTATCGTCTCTGAGGTCCAACATGGTGCCCACCAGGATGACTGGCACCGCGGGGCAGTGATCTCTGACCTCTTCGGTCCACTGCAGCAGGAGCATGGAGATGATTTGCATCCAAACCACTTTGAGTTTTTATCTACACTGTACATTTTTAGTAGGGTACTTCGGTTTAATCCAGGGGTTGTGCGACTTGCAGCTCTGGAGCCTCAGCGGCTGTTTAAAACTTCAGCTAAACATGATAAAAGAACTAAGTCATGATTATGAAGATTTAAAATAGCTCTGAAAGCAACAGTTATATTGTTTTGGTCTGTTTTACTTAAATATATCAACATCTGGTAAAAGAAAATCTACCCATCCTTTCTTTGCAAGAGGTTTTCACATTTTCACTTGTTGCAAAATCAAAAAATAGAAATAAAATTGGGGTTTTTGTTGTTTTATTTTATATGTACTTATATATATGACAAATTCCCTATCGTAAATATTTAAAAAAAAAAAAAAAAAAAGGAAGTTGTTTTTTCAAAACTTGGTTTTTGATTTGCAGCTCTGAATGTGTTCTGTTTGGCTGGACAGAAGGGTCCAAATGGTTTGTGAAGGTCGCAGACCCCTGGCTCAATGTCTTCATCATGTTATGCGTGAAGGACGGCTTCGTGAGTACAGTCACCTTGCTCCGCACATTTTCAAAAGACGATGGACTGGTGACGGAAAAGCAAAGCAGGAGCACATCCTACAAGATGGAAAAACAACCAAAGTCAAAATTCCATGGACAACAAACAAATATCCACACGGTTGATTCACATCAGATGTTGGCAACAACACAAGTGATCCACAGGTACGAAGGAATCAGCTGTGGGTGCAAAACTAGGAAAACGTTTCGAGTCTTCCTGCATGGTTTGACTGAACTGCCGATATTTATTCATGAATTGAATTTGTTTGTCTTGACATGCAAATATAAATAAAATGAATTATGTTTCCATTGCAGATCATTGTGATAGATCAACACACAGTAGAGTAAAACTGTGCAGGTGCAGGTAAATGATGGATACCTTCAGTTTCTCACATTTAAAATCTAAAAAACGTCCCATACATGAATGTTAGGCTGCTGTTACTCTGACACCCTTCACAGAAAAACAAACAAACACAAAAAAACCCCACAATGCAACTCTGCTTCAAACTTCCAGAAACGAAACCAACCAGAGCGTAGAGTTCCTTTAAATCAGTACTGAAAACCCACCATAACTAATGGGACATAAACCAACATATTTGATGCCTTTTGATCATATTAACGATGGCACTTGAGAAAACACAACGTCTGCTGCAGCACCATTTTGAAGTGGTGTTTGTGCTAAGAGTGGCTAGCTGCTGTGGGTCTCTGTGGAAAACGCACCGTCTGTGGGAAGGACAGGCGTCTTAACCGGTCATAGTCCGATAATCCGCTGTGGTCCCACACATCCAGGCTCACCTGGTGCCCATCCACCGTCACACTGACCTTATAATTCTCCATCCTGCAGGTGGAAACATTCACTCTCAAAACGGATGACTGTCGTTTCATCTTCAGTCATATCATGGCAGCTACTCTGACCAAAAGATCTCCTAAAGTTTTGCTGTGTGTGACTCACACTGACGGGGTCCACTCCTTAGGGAAGCCGGCGGTGTAGGTGATGATCATGGCTGATTTACCCACGGCCCTGAGAGGATCAATGAGGGATACATTTTCAGGGACGGCTAATCATTCAGAATCATTGATTTTGATCAATATGTTTGCTGATGCAGGACGAAATAACACACACCACCATTTGTTTAAGCGTGGCTGAGTTAGCTTTGACACTTTCTCCCAGTTCCATCTTTTAAATACGTTGCCACTAGCTCTTGTTCTTGGGTCACTTTCGTCCACTTCAGTTCAACTCAGGTTGCTTTAATGCAGCACTTTCTTTTGTTTGAGTCCCAGTTATGAGATTTCCATTTACTGACACCAAAATTGCAGTGGAGTTCCACTTGAGATAACCAGAGGAATGCCAGTACTGTACCACTGTTGGAGAGCCTTGGTTATTCCATATGTACTATGATGTACAACAAGCTGGTATGGCGTTTTTCATAACTTTTGGTCCAAATACATTATTGTTACACCAAAAAGATACATTAAAACACACCTACTTACTATTGTTGAGACATCCCTGTAAATCAAATTCACTTGTACAGGGACATAATGTCACCTGAAATCCAACTTTTATAAAAGTTTTTTGATACTAATAATTGTGTCACTATATGTCACATTGGACCAGAGGCTTGCTGGAGCAGGCTAAGATATTTTCAGTTCCTGTAACTGTGTTCAGAGTAAACAGCCAACGTCTCTTAGGCTTCTAAATCTTTAGCAGCATCTCCAGTGCAGTGATGCTGGGAATTTCTGGGAGTCTTCTACAACATTTAAATGAGATGGAACTGATGGCAAATATATGTTCTTAAGCCATTTACAGTTTTTAGCGCTCAATAAAATAAAAAAAGGGAACCAAACAGCTCCAGTTACTCAAAAGTACAGAGTGTCATCTCTAGTATCCTGACAACAAACCCTGCTGGCTTGTTGGACCTTCAGCCACCTGGTGATTCTACATTAACCCAAACTCTTACACTTACTTTTGTTCCCACTGATGTAGGCAAAATATAAGGTAATATAGTTTAATTTGGAAGAAAACGTTACATTGACTTACCCGTCCCCCAGCAGCACACACTTTACCGCCTGCATTGTGCAAAGGTATGACGCCAATTTCCTGTAGAAAAAGAGGAGTTTACTATGCAATCACAAAGTGCGTATCAATCAGTGGAGAATAACATTGAGTCCGACCGTTGGCCGGTCCATGAACGCAGCACTCTTCTAATTTCCACAAACAAATGCATCTTTCCTGCTCTCTTATTTAGAAGCACAATTTTTCGCCCCTTCGATATCATATTTGGAACGATGGAGACATTCTGTACAAACATAAACCTTTATTCTTGGAAAATTGGTTTGAACATTGAATCATGTTGGTTCAACAGCTCTTTAGTCCCGATGGTGTCTTAATGTCTCATTCTGTCATGATTTGTTTAGCTCGGGAAACCCACATGTGCAGAACACACTCGGGAGACAGATGAAATTTATTACAGTGAAACTTATTACAATAACAAAATGTGACTGAAATAACAGTAGAGATCCCAAAGTGGACACTCAGGAGGGAAACGGGAACTGGATCAAGGGGAGGTTCTCCTGGAAAGGAACATGGAGGTGAGTACAGGGTGAGGAGAGGAGTAATTATCTGTGGTCTTGATCCTACTTGCTGGTGCAAAGAGTGGAGTAATAAGGAAGCAGGTATGTTGTGGAGCGGAGGTTGTCGGGAAAAGGACTGGCAGCGGGGTCGTAGGAGGGCGGACAGGTGAGACTGGGTTCAGGAGTCACACGGAGGATCAAGCCACACGGTCTCGATGGATCTCCTGGCCAACAAGGAATCCAGGTGGAACAGACTGCCAGGAGCACACGGAGACAGGACCTGAAGACGAATGACAGGAAAACGTTAGGAAACGATCTGGTTGGTCTGAGGTTAGCTTAGCACAGGTTCTACCATAGGCGAGCAAACACTCTGGCACTGGAGTGTCAGCGTGATCCTCCAGAAGTACTCCTCCCGATGAAGTAAGTGGCCACAGGTGTGCAGGAGGAGCAACCATCACGCCCTCCTCAACTTCACGACGCCCCCTGGAGGAGAAAACTGAAGGTGCACCTCCAGACCTCCAGATCCACAACACATTCTGAACTTCTAGAAAAGTTTGGTCTCCCCATAAAACCTAAGGAATTTAAGACCATCCCGTCTGGTGATTTAATGCTTTTGAAATCTTCTGTAACTTCTGTTCTGACTCTGCCAGGTCTAGACCAACAAATATCAAAATTATGAGTCTAAATTCTCAAATCAGAAACTTTGCTTTTCAGCCTTTAAAGAGGAATTCAAACAATATATTAGATATCTCCGATATTCAAAAAATAGAAACGCCATTAAGACAATGGATATGTGCTTGCACTTTAATATGTTTCTGACTGAACTTTTTATTTATTCATTTGCTTTTGGATTTGTTTGTGCTTGTGTAACCCCCTGGGTTCCCAGAAATATTGTTGTTTTGAAAAATAACAAACTTAATATCTTAAAGTAAGATATAACAATGTCAAAGTCTTTTAGTAGGAGTTTGAAATGAGCAAGAGTTCATTAAAAAGAAAAAACAGTTGAAGTAAAAAGTATTAAAATATTGTGTTCTGTTACTTTAAGAACGAACAATTATTGTATAGTTTGTATGTAAAGTACAGCTCAACACGAGGTGTGACACACTAGAATGCTGTGTGTTTTGTTGTTCTGCCTAAGGTCAGTTACTATTGGGTGATTGCACTTTTCCTGAGTTCTGATTGACTGGGGGGCGGGACAAAAGAGAGTACCGCGGGAGAGGAGAGCAGAACAAGAGAAGGGGAGAGACGACGCGGGTTCTCGGTGGAGTTAGCTGGAACTTTTGTGAGCCGTTTCGGTGGAATACCGGCTACAAAGTGCCCCAACTTGGCTGTGGACTAGCACCAAGGGACAGCTGACGGACCAAGGAAGAAGCGAGCGGTGAGCTGGATGCGGAGGTCTGCATCGGAGCTGTCGAGACCCACTACACCTGCGTCGGGCCTGCTGTGTTGGAGTTGGCTGCGGTTTCCTCCGCCTCTACCCAAAAGGCGCGGATTAACAGACGGAGGTCTGGTGAGATGAGCCGTCAGGAACTATGTACACCCGTCACCGTGAATTGAGGACCAAGAGTGAGTGTCTTCAGTATCAGGCCTGCAACGGGGGTTTATAGACTATTTTGCCGGCTTTAATTTGTTTTATTTTTGGTGGGCCCACTCATTAAAGACTGTCAATTGTTTTATGTTTTTGGTGTTCAAACTAAAGGACTCTAATGTGTTCGGGACTGTTCAACATAAGGTAGTTTGGGACTACGCGAACATTTAAAAGGAAGGGAAAGTCCCTATTTATAAACCAGGTGGTTGTTATTTGTTTTGATATTTTTAGTTATTTGATGGTTAACAATCACCAAAAGGTGTTGTTTGAATTATATTCCCTTTGCCAGACATAAGGTCTGCTGGTGACCATATTCAGTGTGAGGGTATATTTTCACATGTGGTTTACTTTATTTTTGTTCTGAAGTTTGGTAAATAAATACTTTACCTGAATAAAGTCTCATCATTTATGGGTCAGACATAGGCAGTTAAACTAAGTTGAATGACAAAACAGTACCTGGGGTTTCATGGGAAATGTAGTGAAACCCGTTTCATGGGGTGTAACATTAAATAATTAGAACCCAGAGCGCTAAATCTAGCCTAGATACCAGAAAGCGCTACATAAATGGAGGCACCGCTGGGATAGATTCTCATAGTGAAAGCTAGACCCCAAGGTTTATTTAGTTAATCCGTTTTTGACGTTAGTGTCTGACCCACATTGCTATCTTGGTTAAGCTGAACAATTAGTTGGAATAAACAAACGGGGAAAAAGTCAGAATTAATTAGGACTTTCCAAAGCAGAAATAAGTGAGTTAATCATTAACTACAGAATGTCATTGTTAGAAAACTGGTGTACAGGGGAGGGCTTAGATGCATCCCGTGCAATTGTAGTGAAGCAGGTGCCCATCCAGACCACAGTTGAGCACATTGAGGAAACTTTGATGACTATCAAAGCCCTAGGACGAGTTAGGGTCAGAGGACGAATGTTTAACCCTCAATTACAGTCATTGATGGTTTTATGTGAGTGTAGTGAAAGAGTAAACACAAAAACTATACCTCTGGATGTGCCATCTATTGAAGGAGGTGAACTGTGGACATTGCATGGGCCGACAGATGAAGAAAATGTCAACACGGAAAAGAGACAATCTGATCCTCTCTCACAAGATAGTTCCACCTCCGCTGAAGAAGCAGCTACACCAGAAATGCTGTCATCAGATCCTATGCCAGGAAACTCCGCAGAGTCAATCATAAGAGCAGTTGGTGATCTGCTAGCAAAGACAATGAGGCCTGCTCAAGAAAGTAATGTCTTCAGGCGTCTCCGTGCATATTCTGGCATAAGTCCCACTCCTCCAGGAGAAGAGAGTTTGGATACATGGATGGAGCAAGCACAGTTAATGGTGGATGAGAGTGAATGTTCAATTCGAGAGAAACGGAAAAGGATTGTGGAAAGCTTGAGAGGCCCTGCTCTGGAAATTGCACAAGCCGTGAGAGCTAATGATCCAGATGCATCCCCAGAGGAATATATTGAAGCTCTAGAAAGAGCGTTTGGATCACCAGAGAGTCCAGAGGATCTCTACTTCTCCTTCAGAGCCTTACGCCAAAGTGAAGGTGAAAGACTCTCAGATTTTTTACGGAGAGTGGAGCAAAAGTTAACCAAAGTTGTTCAACGAGGAGGGATAACTCCCAATCTGAGAGATAGTGTTCGTGTGGACCAGCTCCTTCGTGGAGCCACAGAGTCTGAAATACTGCTACTACAGTTACGGCTAAAAGAGAGAAAGCATAATCCTCCTCCTTTCCTGACACTGTTGAATGAAATCAGAGAAGAAGAATTTCAACAATCAGCGAGGAAGAAAACTGTTGCTCCCTCAGCTAGACCAGTGGTCAGGCAGGTGAGGGTGGAAGATGAAATTAAGTCAGAATCTGAAGTTCAGGAGCTGGAGGCTAAAGTCAAAATGCTGCAGTCCCAAGTGTCTGAACTCACAACTGGTCAGTTAAAAGCCACTTCGAAAGTTCAAAAAGTATTCCACACAGATGAAAAGAAACCCAGAGAAAATGATGAAGTGCAAACTCTAAGAAAACAAGTTGAGGATGTGCAACATCACCTCAATATGATGACTGTGACCCACACAAATCCTCCTCAGACTAAAAATGCAAGATGGAGGCCAGACAACAAAGCTAATAAAGTGACTAAAGCTCCTCCTCGCTTTAGTAGCCAAAGAACAACTCACGTCAACCAGGACGAAGAGGATTTCTTCTGTTATAGATGTGGGGAAGGAGGACATGTGTCTACTCATTGTACAGCCCCCGAAGATAAGGGCAAAGTCATTCAGAAACTGATTCGTTCTCTAAGAAGAAAAAATAATGACACAAACAAACAGGAAAAAGAGACTTCAAGGACTAACTGCTCGGTCAAAAGGAATGCAGTAGATGCCCAACATGCTACAGACATCCCTAAGGGACTAGTAGGAGAGGCCTCCATCAGTAAAGTAATCATTGAGGGTCAACCAACCAATGCCCTGATGGACAGTGGTTCTAGTGTTACCATAATATTTGAAAGCTGGTACACAGACCATTTGTCTCACTTACCTCTCCATCCCATTTCCAGCTTGGCCCTTTGGGGACTCAGTGAATCCTGCTATCCGTACAAGGGCTATATAGCTATGAATGTTGAGTTCTTGGAGGATGGTTTTCACAGGGAACCCACGACAGTGTTAGCCCTGGTCTGCCCCGACCCTAAGGGTCCAGATCAGGCTCCAGTAATCATGGGAACGAATGCCTGTCGTTTTCATCATCAGCCCAAGACTGCAGATGACCCTGATTGCCAGGGATTGGCTCAGTCATGGCGAGTTGCCGTCAGCACACCAAAGACCTTTAAACAGAAACACCCCTCCGGCCAACTGAATGATAATGTTGGACACATAAAATGGATGGGTCCTGGACCTCTTAAGATTCCCCCTGGTGGTTCAACCCTGGCTGCCTGTAAAGTCATTACAAAAGAGTCCTGGGAGCAGGATGTGTTGGTGGTTGAGCCTCCTGAGCAGCCCTCTCTCCCAGATGGAGTAATGGTGCCGCCATGTGTTCTCTTACCATCTGACATGAATGTAAACAACTTCTCACTGGTGTTAAAAAATGAGTCATTAAAAACCAAAGCCATCCCTAAAGGCACCATTGTGGCATGTATTCAGAAAGCCAATGTTGTGACTGAGTTGCACAAAGGCAAAGAGTCAGGTCAATCAATAGATCCTGGATTGTTTGATTTTGGCGACTCCCCAATCCCAAGTGCCTGGAAGGAGAGGCTTGCTAGTAAACTATCAGAGAAAGCCCGAGTGTTCTCCCTCGAAGAATGGGATGTTGGTTTAGCCAAAGGAGTCGAACATACCATCCGCCTCAGTGATTCACGACCTTTTCGAGAAAGATCAAGGCGTCTTGCCCCTGCGGATATCGATGACGTGCGAAGCCATTTTACAAAAACTGCTGGCAGCAGGAATAATAAAGGAGTCACGTAGTCCTTATGCTTCACCCATCGTAGTTGCAAGAAAAAAGAATGGCGATCAGGATGTGTATTGATTACCGCACCCTGAATGCACGAACAATTCCTGATCAATACCGTTCCTAGGATTGATGAAGCCTTGGATTGTATGACAGGAAGCCGCTGGTTTTCTGTATTGGATCTACGAAATGGCTATTACCAGATTGGCATGGCTGACCAAGACAAGGAGAAAACAGCCTTTATCTGTCCCCTCGGGTTCTTCCAGTTTGAGCGTATGCCCCAAGGCATTACAGGAGCCCCTGCTACCTTCCAACGGTTAATGGAAAAGGCGGTTGGGGACATGAACCTCCTGCAATGTTTAGTATACCTGGATGACCTAATAGTGTTTGGCCGTACACTAGAGGAACATGAAGAACGTCTCCTCAAAGTCTTGGACCGACTACAAGAATATGGTCTGAAGGTATCTATCAATAAGTGTCAGTTCTGTCAACCTCAGGTCAAGTATGTCGGCCATATTGTGTCTGCTTCAGGAATTTCTACTGACCCAGAAAAAATCAAAGCAGTTCTTAACTGGGAGCAGCCAACAGACCTCAAGAGCCTTCAGTCGTTTTTGGGTTTCTGTGGCTACTACAGAAGGTTCATTGCCAACTACTCATCCATTGTGAGACCCCTGACAGACCTAACCAAAGGCTACCCTCCTGTTAAAAAAGGACAGAAAGCAGTTACCTCCAACTCTGCCTACCTTAAAAAATCTGAGCCTTTGGAGACAGGTGGACTTTGGCCTGCACTACTGCTTTTAAGAAGATCATACAGTGCCTTACAAATGCGCCAGTACTGGCCTTTGCAGATCCAACTAAGCCCTACATATTACATGTAGATGCCAGCTTTGATGGGCTAGGTGCTGTACTCAATCAGGAACATCCAGAAGGCTTGCGTCCTGTAGCCTTTGCCAGTAGAAAGCTGAGAAACTCTGAGAGAAATTATCCAGTCCATCAACTCGAGTTTCTCGCTCTCAAGTGGGCTGTTGTTGATAAGTTTCATGATTACTTGTATGGAGCCAAGTTCACTGTGAGAACTGACAACAACCCACTCACCTATGTCCTTACTACAGCCAAACTTAGTGCTACCGGTCATAGATGGCTGGCTGCACTGTCTACCTATGATTTTGGCATACAGTACAGACCAGGCAGGGAGAATATTGATGCCGATCTGCTCTCCAGAAATGCAAACTCTGAAGAGGAGGGGTGGATACCCCCATCTGGAGTGAAAGCTCTATGCAAAACTGTAAGTGTCTCTGCAAACTTGCGGTGTGTGGATCAGCTGGGTGTATCTCCATCTGCCATTCCTGATCTGTATGTGTACCCCATCTCTCTTGGTGAGAACCCAGTGCAACAGTTCCGTATGACAGACCTACAAAATGAACAAGACTCAGATGAAGCTATTGGAAAGATTAAAAAGGAAATAAAATCTGGAAATTGGCCCTGTAGCTTCCAGACTGATCATCAGGAGGCCATTCTGCTACAACAACAAAAGGACAAGTTGCAGATAAAGAATGGACTGTTGTATAGGAGGACTTTAAGGCCTACAGGGAAGGAAGTGTTCCAATTGGTGCTTCCACCAAAATATCGGCTCCAAGTATTAAAGCAGTTGCATGATGACTTTGGGCACCTCGGTATTGAAAAAACAACCGAGTTGGTGCGGGATCGGTTCTATTGGCCGAAAATGGCACATGACATTGAACAGTATGTCAAGACCTGTGGGGTATGCGTGGCTCACAAGACCTTGCCTCGCAAAACAAGTCCCCTACACCAGATCACAAGTCGAGGCCCATTAGACTTGGTCTGTATAGACTTCCTGTCGATTGAGCCAGACTCTCGTGGGGTGGCTAATGTCCTCATTACCGACCATTTTACTCGGTATGCTCAGGCCATACCCACCATCAACCAAAGAGCTACTACAGTTGCTAAAGTTCTGCTAGAAAAGTTCTTTGTGCACTATGGCCTACCATGTCGAATCCACTCTGACCAAGGTCGTGACTTCGAGAGTTCACTGATAAAAGAGCTCCTTAACATGCTGGGGATAAAGAAATCGAGAACTACACCCTATCACCCCCAAGGGGATCCTCAGCCAGAGCGCTTTAATCGTACTCTCTTGTCTATGTTGAGCACTCTCAATCCAAAGGACAAACAGAAATGGAGTCAGCATGTAGCCTCTATGGTTCATGCTTATAACTGTACTCGCAATGAGGCAACAGGATATTCACCATACTTCCTGATGTTTGGCCGAGATGCTCGTCTGCCTGTGGATGTGTGTTTTGGTCTGTCTCCAGCTGGAGAAGGAGGCACAACACATCATCAATATGTGAACAAACTGAGAAAAGAATTACATCATGCTTTCCAGCTCGCAACTGAGGCTTCCAATAAGAATCATAAGAAAAACAAGCGAGGCTATGACAGCAGGGTACGAGCCCAGAACCTGCAGGAAGGGGATCGAGTTCTCATTCGAGCCTTGGGAATCCCTGGAAAACATAAGTTAAAGGAGAAGTGGAATCTGCAACCTTATGTGGTTGTTGGAAAGCTTCCCAACTTACCTGTTTATCGGGTAAAACCGGAGCGTGGGCGAGGAGTTGTAAAGACTCTTCACCGAGATCATCTGCTACCAATAGGGTTTCTGGTGAGGATTCCAGACATCCCTGAACAAAGCTGCCTGCCTCAGAGACCTTCCACCAGATCCACTCCTGTGGCTAAAGCAAAGACTGAGGTGCAGCATTCAGCAGAGGAAGTGAGAGAAGAAGATTCTGAAGATGATGAAGACACCCCTCAGTATTACTACGACGAGGTTGTCCATGATGCCTGGTTAACACATCCTCCACCTGTTCAGTTGTTGTCCCTTGCTAATGACAAGTTGGAGGTCATCTCTGAAAGAGATCCTGGTGGACCAAGTCTGTCCTGCAATGAGGAGAGATTGCTTGACCACGACGCAGCGGTAGAAGAGGACGCCAGTGGTGTTATACTTTCATCAGAGGACCTTGTGGCGGACACAGGGCTAGAGGTGGGAGACGTCCCAAAATCTAGTGTGTCTGATGATGAAGTTGACTCTACCAGCATTCCTTCTGCTAAACGTCTAGTTAAGCCTGTCATCCGTTTGAGCTACGACGAGCCAGGGAAGCCCACAGACAAGCCATTGGTCATTGTGCACAGAGGAATGAGGATATACATAACCAGAGACGCTGAGGAAGATCCTAATATTGTCTGTCATCCGCCCCGCAATGTCCCAGTTCACAGATCAGCAAGATGCAGCTTTGAGAGTTTGCAAAATATAGGACTGTCTGATGGGGACATTTAGACATTTAGGACGGGGAGGGTGTAACCCGTTGGGTTCTCAGCTAGAAGAGTTTGTTAACCGATGGGTTCTCAGCTAGGAGAGTTTGTCAACTCTTTTACCACATGAAAAATTGTCTGATGGGGACATCTAGACATTTAGGACGGGGAGGGTGTAACCCCCTGGGTTCCCAGAAATATTGTTGTTTTGAAAAATAACAAACTTAATATCTTAAAGTAAGATATAACAATGTCAAAGTCTTTTAGTAGGAGTTTGAAATGAGCAAGAGTTCATTAAAAAGAAAAAACAGTTGAAGTAAAAAGTATTAAAATATTGTGTTCTGTTACTTTAAGAACGAACAATTATTGTATAGTTTGTATGTAAAGTACAGCTCAACACGAGGTGTGACACACTAGAATGCTGTGTGTTTTGTTGTTCTGCCTAAGGTCAGTTACTATTGGGTGATTGCACTTTTCCTGAGTTCTGATTGACTGGGGGGCGGGAAAAAAAGAGAGTACCGCGGGAGAGGAGAGCAGAACAAGAAAAGGGGAGAGACGACGCGGGTACTCGGTGGAGTTAGCTGGAACTTTTGGTGAGCCGTTTCGGTGGAATACCGGCTACCAAAGTGCCCCAACTTGGCTGTGGACTAGCACCAAGGGACAGCTGACGGATCGAGAAGAAGAAGCGAGCGGTGAGCTGGATGCGGAGGTCTGCATTGGAGCTGTCGAGACCCACTACACCTGCGTCGGGCCTGCTGTGTTGGAGTTGGCTGCGGTTTCCTCCGCCTCTACCCAAAAGGCGCGGATTAACAGACGGAGGTCTGGTGAGATGAGCCGTCAGGAACTATGTACACCCGTCACCGTGAATTGAGGACCAAGGGTGAGTGTCTTCAGTATCAGGCCTGCAACGGGGGTTTATAGACTATTTTGCCGGCTTTAATTTGTTTTATTTTTGGTGGGCCCACTCATTAAAGACTGTCAATTGTTTTATGTTTTTGGTGTTCAAACTAAAGGACTCTAATGTGTTCGGGACTGTTCAACATAAGGTAGTTTGGGACTACGCGAACATTTAAAAGGAAGGGAAAGTCCCTATTTATAAACCAGGTGGTTGTTATTTGTTTTGATATTTTTAGTTATTTGATGGTTAACAATCACCAAAAGGTGTTGTTTGAATTATATTCCCTTTGCCAGACATAAGGTCTGCTGGTGACCATATTCAGTGTGAGGGTATATTTTCACATGTGGTTTACTTTATTTTTGTTCTGAAGTTTGGTAAATAAATACTTTACCTGAATAAAGTCTCATCATTTATGGGTCAGACATAGGCAGTTAAACTAAGTTGAATGACAAAACAGTACCTGGGGTTTCATGGGAAATGTAGTGAAACCCGTTTCATGGGGTGTAACATTAAATAATTAGAACCCAGAGCGCTAAATCTAGCCTAGATACCAGAAAGCGCTACATAAATGGAGGCACCGCTGGGATAGATTCTCATAGTGAAAGCTAGACCCCAAGGTTTATTTAGTTAATCCGTTTTTGACGTTAGTGTCTGACCCACATTGCTATCTTGGTTAAGCTGAACAATTAGTTGGAATAAACAAACGGGGAAAAAGTCAGAATTAATTAGGACTTTCCAAAGCAGAAATAAGTGAGTTAATCATTAACTACAGAATGTCATTGTTAGAAAACTGGTGTACAGGGGAGGGCTTAGATGCATCCCGTGCAATTGTAGTGAAGCAGGTGCCCATCCAGACCACAGTTGAGCACATTGAGGAAACTTTGATGACTATCAAAGCCCTAGGACGAGTTAGGGTCAGAGGACGAATGTTTAACCCTCAATTACAGTCATTGATGGTTTTATGTGAGTGTAGTGAAAGAGTAAACACAAAAACTATACCTCTGGATGTGCCATCTATTGAAGGAGGTGAACTGTGGACATTGCATGGGCCGACAGATGAAGAAAATGTCAACACGGAAAAGAGACAATCTGATCCTCTCTCACAAGATAGTTCCACCTCCGCTGAAGAAGCAGCTACACCAGAAATGCTGTCATCAGATCCTATGCCAGGAAACTCCGCAGAGTCAATCATAAGAGCAGTTGGTGATCTGCTAGCAAAGACAATGAGGCCTGCTCAAGAAAGTAATGTCTTCAGGCGTCTCCGTGCATATTCTGGCATAAGTCCCACTCCTCCAGGAGAAGAGAGTTTGGATACATGGATGGAGCAAGCACAGTTAATGGTGGATGAGAGTGAATGTTCAATTCGAGAGAAACGGAAAAGGATTGTGGAAAGCTTGAGAGGCCCTGCTCTGGAAATTGCACAAGCCGTGAGAGCTAATGATCCAGATGCATCCCCAGAGGAATATATTGAAGCTCTAGAAAGAGCGTTTGGATCACCAGAGAGTCCAGAGGATCTCTACTTCTCCTTCAGAGCCTTACGCCAAAGTGAAGGTGA
This sequence comes from Poeciliopsis prolifica, assembly GCF_027474105.1. Taxonomy (NCBI): domain Eukaryota; kingdom Metazoa; phylum Chordata; class Actinopteri; order Cyprinodontiformes; family Poeciliidae; genus Poeciliopsis; species Poeciliopsis prolifica. Next base: position 1,727,053 of record NW_026562449.1, read on the forward strand.
AAGACTCTCAGATTTTTTACGGAGAGTGGAGCAAAAGTTAACCAAAGTTGTTCAACGAGGAGGGATAACTCCCAATCTGAGAGATAGTGTTCGTGTGGACCAGCTCCTTCGTGGAGCCACAGAGTCTGAAATACTGCTACTACAGTTACGGCTAAAAGAGAGAAAGCATAATCCTCCTCCTTTCCTGACACTGTTGAATGAAATCAGAGAAGAAGAATTTCAACAATCAGCGAGGAAGAAAACTGTTGCTCCCTCAGCTAGACCAGTGGTCAGGCAGGTGAGGGTGGAAGATGAAATTAAGTCAGAATCTGAAGTTCAGGAGCTGGAGGCTAAAGTCAAAATGCTGCAGTCCCAAGTGTCTGAACTCACAACTGGTCAGTTAAAAGCCACTTCGAAAGTTCAAAAAGTATTCCACACAGATGAAAAGAAACCCAGAGAAAATGATGAAGTGCAAACTCTAAGAAAACAAGTTGAGGATGTGCAACATCACCTCAATATGATGACTGTGACCCACACAAATCCTCCTCAGACTAAAAGTGCAAGATGGAGCCAGACACAAAGCTAATAAAGTGACTAAAGCTCCTCCTCGCTTAGTAGCCAAAGAACAACTCACGTCAACCAGGACGAAGAGGATTTCTTCTGTTATAGATGTGGGGAAGGAGGACATGTGTCTACTCATTGTACAGCCCCCGAAGATAAGGGCAAAGTCATTCAGAAACTGATTCGTTCTCTAAGAAAAAAAATAATGACACAAACAAACAGGAAAAAGAGACTTCAAGGACTAACTGCTCGGTCAAAAGGAATGCAGTAGATGCCCAACATGCTACAGACATCCCTAAGGGACTAGTAGGAGAGGCCTCCATCAGTAAAGTAATCATTGAGGGTCAACCAACCAATGCCCTGATGGACAGTGGTTCTAGTGTTACCATAATATTTGAAAGCTGGTACACAGACCATTTGTCTCACTTACCTCTCCATCCCATTTCCAGCTTGGCCCTTTGGGGACTCAGTGAATCCTGCTATCCGTACAAGGGCTATATAGCTATGAATGTTGAGTTCTTGGAGGATGGTTTTCACAGGGAACCCACGACAGTGTTAGCCCTGGTCTGCCCCGACCCTAAGGGTCCAGATCAGGCTCCAGTAATCATGGGAACGAATGCCTGTCGTTTTCATCATCAGCCCAAGACTGCAGATGACCCTGATTGCCAGGGATTGGCTCAGTCATGGCGAGTTGCCGTCAGCACACCAAAGACCTTTAAACAGAAACACCCCTCCGGCCAACTGAATGATAATGTTGGACACATAAAATGGATGGGTCCTGGACCTCTTAAGATTCCCCCTGGTGGTTCAACCCTGGCTGCCTGTAAAGTCATTACAAAAGAGTCCTGGGAGCAGGATGTGTTGGTGGTTGAGCCTCCTGAGCAGCCCTCTCTCCCAGATGGAGTAATGGTGCCGCCATGTGTTCTCTTACCATCTGACATGAATGTAAACAACTTCTCACTGGTGTTAAAAAATGAGTCATTAAAAACCAAAGCCATCCCTAAAGGCACCATTGTGGCATGTATTCAGAAAGCCAATGTTGTGACTGAGTTGCACAAAGGCAAAGAGTCAGGTCAATCAATAGATCCTGGATTGTTTGATTTGGCGACTCCCCAATCCCAAGTGCCTGGAAGGAGAGGCTTGCTAGTAAACTATCAGAGAAAGCCCGAGTGTTCTCCCTCGAAGAATGGGATGTTGGTTTAGCCAAAGGAGTCGAACATACCATCCGCCTCAGTGATTCACGACCTTTTCGAGAAAGATCAAGGCGTCTTGCCCTGCGGATATCGATGACGTGCGAAGCCATTTACAAAAACTGCTGGCAGCAGGAATAATAAAGGAGTCACGTAGTCCTTATGCTTCACCCATCGTAGTTGCAAGAAAAAAGAATGGCTCGATCAGGATGTGTATTGATTACCGCACCCTGAATGCACGAACAATTCCTGATCAATATACCGTTCCTAGGATTGATGAAGCCTTGGATTGTATGACAGGAAGCCGCTGGTTTTCTGTATTGGATCTACGAAATGGCTATTACCAGATTGGCATGGCTGACCAAGACAAGGAGAAAACAGCCTTTATCTGTCCCCTCGGGTTCTTCCAGTTTGAGCGTATGCCCCAAGGCATTACAGGAGCCCCTGCTACCTTCCAACGGTTAATGGAAAAGGCGGTTGGGGACATGAACCTCCTGCAATGTTTAGTATACCTGGATGACCTAATAGTGTTTGGCCGTACACTAGAGGAACATGAAGAACGTCTCCTCAAAGTCTTGGACCGACTACAAGAATATGGTCTGAAGGTATCTATCAATAAGTGTCAGTTCTGTCAACCTCAGGTCAAGTATGTCGGCCATATTGTGTCTGCTTCAGGAATTTCTACTGACCCAGAAAAAATCAAAGCAGTTCTTAACTGGGAGCAGCCAACAGACCTCAAGAGCCTTCAGTCGTTTTTGGGTTTCTGTGGCTACTACAGAAGGTTCATTGCCAACTACTCATCCATTGTGAGACCCCTGACAGACCTAACCAAAGGCTACCCTCCTGTTAAAAAAGGACAGAAAGCAGTTACCTCCAACTCTGCCTACCTTAAAAAATCTGAGCCTTTTGGAGACAGGTGGACTTTGGCCTGCACTACTGCTTTTAAGAAGATCATACAGTGCCTTACAAATGCGCCAGTACTGGCCTTTGCAGATCCAACTAAGCCCTACATATTACATGTAGATGCCAGCTTTGATGGGCTAGGTGCTGTACTCAATCAGGAACATCCAGAAGGCTTGCGTCCTGTAGCCTTTGCCAGTAGAAAGCTGAGAAACTCTGAGAGAAATTATCCAGTCCATCAACTCGAGTTTCTCGCTCTCAAGTGGGCTGTTGTTGATAAGTTTCATGATTACTTGTATGGAGCCAAGTTCACTGTGAGAACTGACAACAACCCACTCACCTATGTCCTTACTACAGCCAAACTTAGTGCTACCGGTCATAGATGGCTGGCTGCACTGTCTACCTATGATTTTGGCATACAGTACAGACCAGGCAGGGAGAATATTGATGCCGATCTGCTCTCCAGAAATGCAAACTCTGAAGAGGAGGGGTGGATACCCCCATCTGGAGTGAAAGCTCTATGCAAAACTGTAAGTGTCTCTGCAAACTTGCGGTGTGTGGATCAGCTGGGTGTATCTCCATCTGCCATTCCTGATCTGTATGTGTACCCCATCTCTCTTGGTGAGAACCCAGTGCAACAGTTCCGTATGACAGACCTACAAAATGAACAAGACTCAGATGAAGCTATTGGAAAGATTAAAAAGGAAATAAAATCTGGAAATTGGCCCTGTAGCTTCCAGACTGATCATCAGGAGGCCATTCTGCTACAACAACAAAAGGACAAGTTGCAGATAAAGAATGGACTGTTGTATAGGAGGACTTTAAGGCCTACAGGGAAGGAAGTGTTCCAATTGGTGCTTCCACCAAAATATCGGCTCCAAGTATTAAAGCAGTTGCATGACGACTTTGGGCACCTCGGTATTGAAAAAACAACCGAGTTGGTGCGGGATCGGTTCTATTGGCCGAAAATGGCACATGACATTGAACAGTATGTCAAGACCTGTGGGGTATGCGTGGCTCACAAGACCTTGCCTCGCAAAACAAGTCCCCTACACCAGATCACAAGTCGAGGCCCATTAGACTTGGTCTGTATAGACTTCCTGTCGATTGAGCCAGACTCTCGTGGGGTGGCTAATGTCCTCATTATTACCGACCATTTTACTCGGTATGCTCAGGCCATACCCACCATCAACCAAAGAGCTACTACAGTTGCTAAAGTTCTGCTAGAAAAGTTCTTTGTGCACTATGGCCTACCATGTCGAATCCACTCTGACCAAGGTCGTGACTTCGAGAGTTCACTGATAAAAGAGCTCCTTAACATGCTGGGGATAAAGAAATCGAGAACTACACCCTATCACCCCCAAGGGGATCCTCAGCCAGAGCGCTTTAATCGTACTCTCTTGTCTATGTTGAGCACTCTCAATCCAAAGGACAAACAGAAATGGAGTCAGCATGTAGCCTCTATGGTTCATGCTTATAACTGTACTCGCAATGAGGCAACAGGATATTCACCATACTTCCTGATGTTTGGCCGAGATGCTCGTCTGCCTGTGGATGTGTGTTTTGGTCTGTCTCCAGCTGGAGAAGGAGGCACAACACATCATCAATATGTGAACAAACTGAGAAAAGAATTACATCATGCTTTCCAGCTCGCAACTGAGGCTTCCAATAAGAATCATAAGAAAAACAAGCGAGGCTATGACAGCAGGGTACGAGCCCAGAACCTGCAGGAAGGGGATCGAGTTCTCATTCGAGCCTTGGGAATCCCTGGAAAACATAAGTTAAAGGAGAAGTGGAATCTGCAACCTTATGTGGTTGTTGGAAAGCTTCCCAACTTACCTGTTTATCGGGTAAAACCGGAGCGTGGGCGAGGAGTTGTAAAGACTCTTCACCGAGATCATCTGCTACCAATAGGGTTTCTGGTGAGGATTCCAGACATCCCTGAACAAAGCTGCCTGCCTCAGAGACCTTCCACCAGATCCACTCCTGTGGCTAAAGCAAAGACTGAGGTGCAGCATTCAGCAGAGGAAGTGAGAGAAGAAGATTCTGAAGATGATGAAGACACCCCTCAGTATTACTACGACGAGGTTGTCCATGATGCCTGGTTAACACATCCTCCACCTGTTCAGTTGTTGTCCCTTGCTAATGACAAGTTGGAGGTCATCTCTGAAAGAGATCCTGGTGGACCAAGTCTGTCCTGCAATGAGGAGAGATTGCTTGACCACGACGCAGCGGTAGAAGAGGACGCCAGTGGTGTTATACTTTCATCAGAGGACCTTGTGGCGGACACAGGGCTAGAGGTGGGAGACGTCCCAAAATCTAGTGTGTCTGATGATGAAGTTGACTCTACCAGCATTCCTTCTGCTAAACGTCTAGTTAAGCCTGTCATCCGTTTGAGCTACGACGAGCCAGGGAAGCCCACAGACAAGCCATTGGTCATTGTGCACAGAGGAATGAGGATATACATAACCAGAGACGCTGAGGAAGATCCTAATATTGTCTGTCATCCGCCCCGCAATGTCCCAGTTCACAGATCAGCAAGATGCAGCTTTGAGAGTTTGCAAAATATAGGACTGTCTGATGGGGACATCTAGACATTTAGGACGGGGAGGGTGTAACCCGTTGGGTTCTCAGCTAGAAGAGTTTGTTAACCGATGGGTTCTCAGCTAGGAGAGTTTGTCAACTCTTTTACCACATGAAAAATTGTCTGATGGGGACATCTAGACATTTAGGACGGGGAGGGTGTAACCCCCTGGGTTCCCAGAAATATTGTTGTTTTGAAAAATAACAAACTTAATATCTTAAAGTAAGATATAACAATGTCAAAGTCTTTTAGTAGGAGTTTGAAATGAGCAAGAGTTCATTAAAAAGAAAAAACAGTTGAAGTAAAAAGTATTAAAATATTGTGTTCTGTTACTTTAAGAACGAACAATTATTGTATAGTTTGTATGTAAAGTACAGCTCAACACGAGGTGTGACACACTAGAATGCTGTGTGTTTTGTTGTTCTGCCTAAGGTCAGTTACTATTGGGTGATTGCACTTTTCCTGAGTTCTGATTGACTGGGGGGCGGGACAAAAGAGAGTACCGCGGGAGAGGAGAGCAGAACAAGAGAAGGGAGAGACGACGCGGGTACTCGGTGGAGTTAGCTGGAACTTTTGGTGAGCCGTTTCGGTGGAATACCGGCTACAAAGTGCCCCAACTTGGCTGTGGACTAGCACCAAGGGACAGCTGACGGACCGAGGAAGAAGCGAGCGGTGAGCTGGATGCGGAGGTCTGCATCGGAGCTGTCGAGACCCACTACACCTGCGTCGGGCCTGCTGTGTTGGAGTTGGCTGCGGTTTCCTCCGCCTCTACCCAAAAGGCGCGGATTAACAGACGGAGGTCTGGTGAGATGAGCCGTCAGGAACTATGTACACCCGTCACCGTGAATTGAGGACCAAGGGTGAGTGTCTTCAGTATCAGGCCTGCAACGGGGGTTTATAGACTATTTTGCCGGCTTTAATTTGTTTTATTTTTGGTGGGCCCACTCATTAAAGACTGTCAATTGTTTTATGTTTTTGGTGTTCAAACTAAAGGACTCTAATGTGTTCGGGACTGTTCAACATAAGGTAGTTTGGGACTACGCGAACATTTAAAAGGAAGGGAAAGTCCCTATTTATAAACCAGGTGGTTGTTATTTGTTTTGATATTTTTAGTTATTTGATGGTTAACAATCACCAAAAGGTGTTGTTTGAATTATATTCCCTTTGCCAGACATAAGGTCTGCTGGTGACCATATTCAGTGTGAGGGTATATTTTCACATGTGGTTTACTTTATTTTTGTTCTGAAGTTTGGTAAATAAATACTTTACCTGAATAAAGTCTCATCATTTATGGGTCAGACATAGGCAGTTAAACTAAGTTGAATGACAAAACAGTACCTGGGGTTTCATGGGAAATGTAGTGAAACCCGTTTCATGGGGTGTAACATTAAATAATTAGAACCCAGAGCGCTAAATCTAGCCTAGATACCAGAAAGCGCTACACTTGCTATATAACACCCTGATATTATTGTCTTGTCTGTTTCGTTATTTATTTGTGTTGTTAATTTTGCAGTTAATTTCTGACCTTCAGCTGTTTTTATGTCTTTGTTCCCTCTTTGGATTATTTTGTTCAAATCTAGGATAGAAATTGGAGAAAATTTATGCAAAATACTTTAATACAATATTAACACAATACATAGAAACAATAGACAACCGAACAAATTTGTGTGTAAATTTTTCTAAATAAAGTGCTGAGGATATTTTCATCAAATTACAGCCTTTCTGAGGCGGAGCTGAGAAACTACAATAAATATACCTGAGAGGGAATCTGAAGCTAAAGTAACGATCCTACCATGCTAGACTGGATCTGATACCTTGTCAATATTTTGGATCAACAACAAACAAAAAAAATAATACTTTTTTTAAGAGCTGAAAACTAATAGTCAAGCATCAAATTTATAATCACTCAACCGTTTCCTGCCAATAAAAAAATTAAGTAAAAATGATGGTCAGCTGCGACGCGGGAGGCAAGAACACACAAGATTCTTACAAGAGCAGAAACAGAAGAGACTCTTTTGCAAAGAAACGACAGCAGGGTTTTTAGACTTCCTCTCCCTGAAGCAGAAACACTTTGATGCATGTCTGGAATTCTGTTCATGTGCTGCTGCTGATGATCAGGAGCGACTGGTTTATTTTTGGTTCCTGGAGATTGAGCAGATAACACACCAGGAGAAATGTCAAGCAAGAACCGAGTCCTCAGTTCTGTGAGATGAGACAATCAGATTTTAGCCCAGACTTTGACAAGGCCACAGTTTTGTTCTGTTTTTGTACCTTCTGGTGTGTTTTGCTGTGTTATCTAAATCAGCGGACCGTTTTGGCCTTTGAATTTACTATCTTGAGTTTTTAGTGGTTAATTATTCAATTAATCTATCAGAAGTCTATTCTCGATGACTTTTCCCTTACTTATATAAACTTAAGTACTTACTTATATAAATGTACCTCTTTGGATTCTTCTCTAATTCCACTAATAAAACAAAACTTTTTTATTTTATCAGTCTAATTTTATCAATTGCCAAATATCATATAGATTAGTCTATATGCTTCTCGGCCTTCTGATAGAAGTTTCCTAGACTTCTATTAATAGAAACAGATTTAGTACAAACACATTGGAAATCTTGTTACTCCTACTCAAGAATAATGAAAGTTTGTTTTAAAAAGATGGAAAAAAAAAATAAGATAAAACAGACACGTAAAAAACTATTGACCTGTTGAATGATCTTTATAACAAATTTAAACAAGAAGAAGTCTCAGATGTAAGATTTATTCAGCATGAGTAAAATGATTACACTTCCATCAAAATGACATAAAAGCTGACAAATTATGTGATCAAAAAGGTTTTAGTGAACATTACGGTATGGCTTATTTTCAAAAGATTCCAATAAAAAAAAACATAGGGACAGAAATGTATGAAAAAAAAAAATCCACAAACCACAGCAAGAGCCAAGACAGGAACCTTCATGAGCAAAACATGAACATTAAGTTAACATTTATGCAAAGTTTAAAATAAAGTTAGGAATTTTAAATTTTAATTTAAGTTTATCTGATAAGGACAGACACACATCAACATAGGCAAACTGAACAGAACATCAGTCCCATGTTTGTGTCATAGTGCTTTTGACAGCTGTCAAACCACATGTCAAAAATAAACATGGCTTAAAAAAACTCTCATTCAGTGAAGATTTTCAGCAGTGGGATGACGTTTTCGCAAGACAGCAACGGGAACACGTTTTTCACATCACACCAGTCACACGATCGACGACAGGAAACGAACGACGGACAGAAGAACGCAGCAAAGCGTGCAATGCCCACAAAAACCCTCTGAGCACACAGAGCAAAGGATTTTTAGCTAAGTTGGCTCTGAGCCAGGACCTTCTGCATTTAGGGGCCATCACAGGGGATTAATCGGCCAATCAGAACCAGCTGGAGGAAACATGTAGCCAATAGGAAAAAAAAAGAAGAAACATTTTATTGCAGGGTTCAAACATGAAACCATTCAACTGAATAAAAACACACCTCAGAGTTTAAATTAATCTTTATTTAAATTTATAACCAAACATGGATAATTACTATTGATAAGAAAAGAAAATGAGATAATCCTTCATATGCAGATATTATGACAGATATCCAGACACTTCTAAGAGAAGAGATCACTTCAGGCTCATAAAAACATGACAGTTTCATGAAACTGCTAAAAGTATCCTTGTATATTCAAGGGACTAGTGGGTGGAGGTAGATAGTGAAGGTGAAAGGTCACATTTGGCATCTCCTATGCTCTACACCAACCTGTTTATGAGATTTGCTCATAGCCCACGAACCCTGCAGACCTTCCCAAGTCTTCTGAGAAAGGTCAGCAGGTGGAACCTGGAGTTAAAGCTCCAGCAGTGATTGGGTTTTCGGAAGATTATTGGTTGTTGCTTGTATATTTGTATTTGAGACTGACTGTCTGAGAAGTGCTGGTTTTATTGACAGTGTTTTCTTGTGACAGCGACTCTGTGGATCTCACTATATCACGGTGCACTTCTTCTTGACCTTCTGGTTGGGAGCGTTCACCGGAGACATCACCACCCTGACGGCTTCATCAAACAGGGTCTTGACGCCGCGCTGCGTCAGAGCCGAGCACTCCAGGTATTTTACCGCACCTGGTTTCGGGCAACAACAAGGAAAACATGTTCATTGTATTTCCATTGTTTTCAAATGACATGCGCATGTCAGTAAGTTTGAATATCTACACCGAAGAGTTGATCTACCTCAGTAACTCACCTGAAGTTACTTAAAAAATGAAAGTCTTTGCCCATCAGTCTCTAGTCCTAACACAAACCTGTATCTGAGTTTCCATTAACCATAAAATTGCACAAATTGAAATTACAAAAATAAATTTGCTTAATGGAAACACGACGATTCCTCAAGAGAAGAAAGAGTTTTTTTTGGTGCTAGGATGAGGTAGTTTTTCAGCTGCATACAAACAGATGTTTTGCAAAACTGCAATAGAAACATTTTTTTTTGCATCACACTAGTCACGTGATCAACAGCCGCCTCTTCCTGTTGGATGTTACTACTGGCAAAGATGACAAAGAAGACAACAGGAAGTGGTAGCAAGATGATGTTTTTTTTGTTTTGGTCTGTTTTCCCATCATTCAGCTGACTCCACCAGAGCTCCCACAGCATCACACTGCAAGGACAAGCTGTGTCATTCCAGTGTGTTCAGTCCATAGCTCTTCTGCAAAATGGCCAACTATAATGTGACGATTTAAGTCCAACAAGCTTATCCGTGTGTGATTTTAATTTAATTTCTTATGTAACGGAAACACTGCAGCTGGTGTGTGGTGGAGTCCAGCCCAGTTCACGCCTTCAAACTCTTAAATTTGCTTCACGATCTTCTTAATTCTGCAGAAATTCCTGTTGCTTCTCCATTTTTGCCTGTTACATTTTAAGCTTTTTATTAATACGGTGGGACATAGAACTGTTGTGAGATCGGTGACTGTGTGCAGCAGAGCTGTTGGGTCACACGCCATCCTTGTGAATGAACAGCCCAGAGAGTAACATTGTATTTGCATTTTCTGAGACACTAAATTTTGAGTTTGGGTCTGAATAATAAATATTTTAATAGTTTTGAGTAACAGTCGTCAAAATGAATTGAAATAAGTACATAAATTAAACTGCAGTGAACATTGAACCTCTACACACTTATTGTTTTAAATAAAATTAAATGGTCATAAATACATTTTTTCATAAAAATTTTATTTAAGCATAGGCATAAATGAAAGTCGTTTATTTTCTGACTGTTTTAAAGATGTTTAACCTCTTCCCAAAAAAAAAAAAAAAAAACGGGACGGAAAACAGTCACAGGATGAAAAGCATGTGTGACAACATTCACATTATTTTCCATCACCCTAGCTACAGCATTTTATACTACAAAACCATCACAGTGGATATATGTATAACATGCCTGACGGTGTTCGCCTTTAAATCAGTCACACAATAATGCTGAATACAAGCATTTTTATGAACTTAAATTAACCAGTTAAAAAAAAAAAAGTCACTCTAAGCTCGTGTTTTGAATGTTATACTGAACATGTGTTGGTTCATGTGTGGACTGGATCACTGACCTATTTCCTTGGTCAAGGCCAAAGCCTGTTGAAGGGTGATGGGAGAGAGGCTTTTCTCGTTCAGCTTGTCAATCATGTCCTTGTCGTCCCTCAGGTCGGACTTGGTGCCCACCAGGATCATGGGGGTGTTGGGGCAGTGGTGCTTCAGCTCCACGCTCCACTGCAGGAAGAGGCGGCAGGACGTTAGTGGACCAACTGACACGACAGCAGCAGGATCTGTTTCCTTTCGTTCTTTAGGAATTTCTTATTAATATAAAACATTTCATCGACAAAGTGCTTCACATGACGAAAACAAAACATCATAATCAAATGTACTGTCACCAAATAATATATAAAAACATCTGAATTCAATCCTATCTCAGCTTTATCCTCTGAAATTGTTTTCAAATAAAAAAAAATGTTATCTTTAGTACTTCAGTTGTTTTAGTTAAATGTATACCATTAACAAAAAATTAAAAACACAGTGGAAAGAAACTAAACTGTTGAGATTTTGTTGTTTGTAAAACCAGTCTGCTAACAATGTCTCTGTTCAAAACATACATTTCCTGCATTTGCAAATTCCACAAAAACCTTCGACATGTCAAAATGTCAAGTTTTCTGTTTTTCTATTATATCTAGAACTTAATTTATTCATTTAGGTCATTTCTGATAACATATAAGATTGCAAATATGAAAGTAAATGCACACACCTTTGTTCGGACGTTTTCAAAAGAAGCTGGACTGACCACTGAAAAGCAGACCAGGAACACATCCTGAGAAGCAAAATCAAGAATGAACTTATTTGTTTGTCTGTTACTTTCCTGCAGACGTATGCAAACCCACCGTCTGAGGGTAGGACAGAGGTCTGAGTCTGTCGTAGTCCTCCTGTCCTGCTGTGTCCCACAGACCCAGGGACACTGGTTTCCCATCCAGTAGCATACTGGCAGAGAAATTATCAAATCTGAAGGGAAAGAGTTTTGAAAAATAAACCAACTTTTCTTGGATGTGACATTTCACCAAGTACAATACAAAAACAATAAAGACAGTAAAGACATTAAAATTTGCACACTGTCTTTAATAATCCGGACTCCAAATCACAGTTGAACGTGACCACATCTGGTCACTAGTTGGCGCTGTTTGCTCTGCGTGGTACTCACACTGTGGGGATGTATTCTCCTGGGAAGGCATTGGTGGTGTAGCTGATGAGCAGACATGTTTTACCCACAGCCCTGAGGAAAAAGAGAATGAAGCATACATTTAGATAATACAAACAAGAGTAGCACTACGAGCCTAGTAAAAACTAACACCTTGAACTGCACTTCTCTTTGTCCAAAGGGTTTGGGATGTTGAGAAGCGATTGCTAAAACTCCAGACAATTCTAAAACAGCGCAGAAAAGCGATGTCATTGTTCACAGCTTCTCTTTCTGTCCGCTGATTGGTCGGAGTCAAGAGGACAGAGCCCAGACTGTGCTGGAAGCGAGACAGTTTTTCCAGTGGAATTGCATAGGAACGCAATGTACAGACAGACTAGCATAGCACAGCACAAGAATAATCAGGAGAAGGCTTCAAAACTCCAAAGTTTCTAGATTAACTTCTAGAATAACTTCTGTGTTCAAGTGTCTACAAGAGTTTCTTTCTGTTATAACCAGGATTTGCTATCATCTCTACCATCCACAAACTGATACCAAACACCAATGAGGGGCTGTGAAAGATATCAGATGATCTAAGAGGTAAGATCATGACCAAGACAGGAAAACATGGCCTCTGTCTTATGCCAGCGCTATGTGATAAAGAAACATTCTGTTGCTACATCCAAGTTTTTACACGCTAGGCCAAAAGAAATGGTCTGGAAGACCCCACTTCAGAGCGGGAAACAATCCAAAGTAAGGTTGAAAATGAACTGAGCCAAGACTCTGTGGGACATTCAGGCTCAGAAAAGTCAAATCTTAAAAATGTCCGAAGGGATCAAAGAGGAAATGACTGTTGAAAGTCAAGATTAAACTGGAACTGTGGCTTTCGCCTTTTCAAGGAGGAACTTCTGAGATCTGAGTCAAGAAGAGCAGAGTCCCAGAAAAATCTAAGATGTTGGAGAACGTTCAATCTCCTAAACCAACAACCAATGTTGTTTTGGTTTTTAATAAGGACGGGTTCACATTTTTATTTGAGTTGGTTTGGCCACAAATATAATATATACTTCCTCACAAGAAGCATGAAAATAATCTGATTATTGTTGTACACTTTTACTATCGTTTGCTGCAGGGAGCAATGACAGTAGCAGCTGCAGCACAGAGCTGACTGGATCTGCTGTCTGCCTACTTCCTGTCTGAGTGCCGTCATTAAAGGCCACTAGTCCCAAATAATAAGATTAAGAAAAAGTGAAAGTATTTAAAATCTTTCTTATTGTGGTTAATTTTTTTTCTTATAAATAAAAGCGTACAATCGTCACTGAAAAGAGGCAACATGTTGGATGTGCTGCAAATGTTGCTGCAGCTGATGTTGCTAACCTGATAAAAATATTTAAAGGACATTTTGTAAAGAGCTGCAGGTAAAAACCTGTTCCACCATGACTGTACGACATGAAGACAAACTGGTTTGGACTGGAGGGACTGTTTTCATGAGCGTTGTTTTGTGACCCAAGAAACAATTTTATTCACCTTTTCTTTCTCTGGCTCTTCCATATCAGAAAACATTCAGAAATGGCACTTTAATATCTAACAAGGAGATAAAATACAACATTTTGCACCAATGTTAGCTTCTTTGTCATTATTAGATATGAAAACATTTTCTTTGCCTTCATCTGGCTTTGCTTTACATACAAATTATCTTGGTTTTTACAGTAAATATTAGAGAGGGGGAAAAACAGCTTCTGTTGGCTGTTTTTTTAATGTTGTTGTTAAAACATCTTATGATTTACAGGTGAGAAGGAAAAACTGAAAGTCACTTACCCATCCCCCACTACCACACACTTAATGGAATTTTGCATCAGACACAGCGAATAGGCGACCTGGACGAAAGATGGATGAACAGGAATCTGTCGTCCTAAAGGCGAAGCGGCTGGAGGAAAAGCTTCTGGAGAGACTCATCCATGCTCTGCTTCAGCAGGAGAGACTGCAGCACCAATTATTGGACTTCCTCTCCTGTACCAGGAACAACACCCTGATGAATCGCTGGAATCTTGCTCAGGTGTTGTCTGTTGGCAAGAATTTCATTCATGCAGATGTCTGTGGCAGTTCGCACGATAAAGCAAAATGTCTGACAAGCATTGAACTGTGATGCTGATCAAAGAGCCAGTGTGGCGGAAACGCAACATTTTTGAGCTTTGAGGCATCTCGTAATGTCATCCCTTCAACAAAAACACACCTGGCGTGTTGCCTCCATTCTTTCAGAAACATTTGAGAAATCCTTTAATCTCCATGGCAACCATTCAGCAATGCAAAATGCCTGGGTGGACCCAGCTCTGCCTTTTCAGGATGAAGCTCCTCCTCTGAGCTGTAGTTTCCTAACTTCAGAGCTTCTGCCTCACAGAGCAACTCCCCCCTTCAGCTCCTTCAGACTAGCCAGCAGCAATTAGCAAACACCCAGTGGAGCTGCCACATGTGCTGAGCTCATTGCATGAGCTCTTTCTTAGTGCAACACTGGTAAAAATGTAGTTAAAGGGTTAACAGAGGAGCCACGTTGTCATGACTTGCTGATTAAGGCAAGTCATGACATGAAGTCAGAAAGAGGAGGAGCTTTTAAAGAGACAAAGGCCCAATTTCAAGGTGCTGAATTATAGAGTCAAATGTAACTTGTTGATTCTGTGTGGTAATTCATTTAATTTTTCATTGTTTCCTATCATAATACAGTTTCCTTAATCCAGGCTAGATTTTATGATAGGTTAGTTTTCAGTAACTGATTACTGACCCAGTCAACAACCCTTTGAAGAAACTTGATACCATGAGTAACATCAAATTTTTCCTTTGGGATTTTTGAATATTTTTGAACTCAGTTTGTTTCAGATGGATTCCAAACTATAATTTCCATTAAAGACTCTAAAATATTGTTGAAGAAGTTTATTTTATTTATTCATTTCAAGTATGATAGAAGTATAAAATCACACACATGAACAAAGAATGCAAAACACATTGCTGTACTACAATAATCTTATCAAGCTTGAAAAGCAGTAGGAAGGAGTGAAAAGCCGATGAACTGCTATCCTATAAACTCATAAAATACTTTCAGGTGGACCTTCCATTATTAAATAATAACTAAATAAAAATAAACATAGATTAATTAATGTTCTATTCTATCTGGGTTTACATACTTCTAAATTTATATAGACATACACATTAGTGCTGTCTCTCAGCCTTATTTCTATATCTTGTGTAAATATTTCCTTTTAAATTGTATTATGTTTTGACTTTGTTTTAACTCCTCATTTAACTTGTTCCATAATTTCACACCATGAATTGAAACAGAAAAGCTTTTTCTTGTTGTTCCAAATCCTTCAGTTTGAGTGACTTCTTCGATTATTCCCTTCTCTTTCACACATGTTCTGTGTGAGCTCAGGTAGCAGTTTATTAGATGTTTTAAATATGATTCCAAATGTAGTGATAATTTACTATTGTCAAACTATTTCTTTAATTCTCTAATTTCTGAGGTGAGTTTTTACCAGAGACTAGAATATTTGTGTTTAATACCTTAATACCTTAAACACTTTGCTTCATACAAATGAAATAAAACTGGTCCCAGGTCTGAGCCATGAGGTACTCCACATCCAACCTCCAGATAATCAGATGCAATATTTCCCATCTTCATAAATTGTTTTCTACTCTGTTACCAATTTTCTTATAGGTTCAACCTAAAAGAAAACTGGAAGCAGGTTTTGTCACCATGTTTATTGAAAAAGAAATCACATCCTTAGTCACTTTGAAAGGACCAAAGCAACCAGAAAAGCAGGAGAACAGGACAGCTGGACATTTTTTCATTAAATGAAATTTGACATCTTCTCTGTTTGTAAAAACGATGATTTTTGTGGGAATTCTGACTCATGGCTCACATGGATCTCCATCAGAGTATCTGGCACCTGCGTTTTTTCCGGACTTCGGGGGTCAGCATGACCGCCCTGATGGCTTCATCAAACACAGCCTTGAGGCCGCGCTGCGTCAGAGCGGAGCACTCCATGTACTTCACTGCACCTGGTTTCAGCACACACAGGAAAAATGTGTTATTGTATCTATGCACTGCAGTGCAAAAATGTATGGATGGATTTTCTACTTATATATATGTATAAATGCAAATTTGCTAAATAGAAATGGACTTTCAGTTTTTTTGAGTTCCTAGTTGTCCAATGACAAGTTCAAAATTTGCCTTATACATTGTTTTGGATCTACAATTAATAACATTCCTTTCCTACAAAAAAAAAAAAAACTGGACCTTTCAGTTTTTGTTATTTGTTTTTCTCTGGCCCGTTTGTCCCTCTGTAGCGCCTAGATACATTTAAACAGAGAATACGAGAACCAAAACCTGACCGATTTCTTTCGCCATAGCAAAGCCCTGCACAGTGGTGATTGGAGTCAGTTTGTTCTTCTCCGGAGCTTCAATGGTCTCACTGTCATCCCTCAGGTCCACCTTGGTGCCCACCAGAACTATAGGGGTCGCAGGGCTGTGGTGTTGCAGCTCTTTGATCCACTGCAGAAGGAAAACGGGTTGTCAATAGCTCTGTAAGAATGAAACCATTTTCCGTCCACCTTTAGGCTTCTTACATGTTTTTCTTACGTCTAAAACCAAATATAGAAATATACTTTATGTCTTAAGTAGACATTGGATTGTGTCAATGACGGCCATTTTTTCTACGTAGTTGTGATCTGATGTGAACAGCTGGCCTTGTTGCAGACAGCAGGCTGTTCTTACCTTGGTACCACATTCTGGAAGGAAGATGGACTGACGACAGAAAAGCAAAGCAGAAACACGTTCTAAGAGAGAAGGAAGCAGCATAAAAAATATTCATAAAAAACTATTAACACAAACTTTTCACAGTTCAATGTAGACTATTGAAAACTCTGTCGGACTTGACTTGAATGTATTTATGTTGAGGATCTTTAACTTGTCTAGTTGACATTATCAATTAATCAAAGGTCATCAACTTTCATTTGATAAACCATTATTTGACAATCGATTATTTGTTTGCATTCCTTGTTGCATCAACTAGTGTGAGCAGATGTACTGAACATACACCTACCGTCTGAGGGTAGCACAGAGGTCTGAGTCTGTCGTAGTCCTCTTGTCCTGCTGTGTCCCACAGACACAGGTTCACTGGATTCTCATCCACCAGTACATTGGCAGAATAACCATCAAACCTGGAGAAAAACAGACATAGTGAAAGATGTCAAAGACATTGTCTTATTCCATATCTCCAAATTTGCCTTGTTTACTCAAACGTTGGGTGTAAACCACATCTGGTCAGAAGTTGTCATGCTTTGTGCTGTGTAGGACTCACACTGTGGGGATGTATTCTCCAGGGAAGGCATTGGATGTATAGCTGATGAGCATACATGTTTTACCCACAGACCTGAGGGGAGAAACAAGACAATAATGATAGTTATAACTTAATAAGTATGTTCTCTAATGATGACTGACCATTCTGATGTATAACTCTTTGTTTGGAAGCTGGGGTTTTGCTGCGCATTGGAGGTCAGATTCCCTCCACACACCTGCAAGTCATCAGTCTCATCAGCCTGAGGCTTAAGGGAACTGTCACTTTTGTGCCTGAGTGCTTGCCTTTTATGGTACTCTGTAGCCTTCTGAGTTCCTGGATTCAGTGACTTACCCTTATGATTTCCTCTCTGTGGTGCCCAGGATGTTTCCCTCTGTATTGCCTGAGTTTCTCCGCACAACTTCAAGACCTCCTTTAAAGATTTCCTGGTTCAACTTCCACAACTGGTGACTTACCGCTCCATTCCTTCCAAATCTGTGCTGGTTACCTGTCTGCCCTCCAATGCAATCACCAACCTGCGGCCTCCGCCATTGCTCCCTGGACTGTACCTTCTTGGACCTGCAAGCCCACAAGAACCCTACCTCCAGTGACCACTCAGTCTTCAACCTCTCCTTGGCAGATTCACCTCCATCTTACCAATAAGCGCTCCTCTTCAATAAAACATTATTCATCTGTTAAGCTGTTACTTCTCATCTCCCGTCTTCAGTGTTCCTGATCTCCCAGCCTCTCCGACTCCCAGACACAGAGCGCAACTGTTTTAACTGTTTTTTTCTCCGTCTCCTAAGTGTGTTCTGCATGTGGGTTAAAAAATCAGCACCTCATTGACAGAACACTCAGGATAACACTCACTGAACAGAATTCCCTCATTCAATGCCATGATACATAAGAATTCTGATCAACAACCCCTACCCAATCAATCTTTGGCTCATCAAACTAATTTCTTACAAAGAAATCTCCAACAGGCTCCTGCTCAGTTCAGATTTTCACTCCCCTGCCTCTCTCTGTCTCTTCTGACATGCGTCCTCTTACTCCGGAAACATACTAAGGTGATGTAAATCAATGTGGAGGTTTCCTGTTATGGTGCTCCTCGATCTTTAATCACTCTCCTCAGAGCTTCTCTCGAGGTGATTCCAAGACAGCATATGGCTTTGGCCTTGACCTGTTATCAGGAAGAGCCTTGGACTAGGTTGTTAAGGGGTTTCAGAACCCATTGAATTTCAGCTGCTCTTCTGAATATTTTCTAGCTGAATTCAAACAAACCTTTAGCCAGGAATCACATATATTCCACACTCTGTCATTACTGTGGCTCCCTGGGTCATTACATTACGGTCTGGCCAAAAGTCAGGGCCCCCAGTAGACTTGAGGACGCTTAAAAGAAACCAACAATCATTTCCCCAACTTCCTCTTCTTGTCACTGTTTCAAATATGAGTTATTCAGTCTGTCAGTTCTTGTTGATTCTGGTTGTGAACATAATCTGATTGATTCTGCTCTAGTCCAACAGTCCTCCAACAAGGAGGACTGTTGACTTCTTGATGGAGGTTGCATCCTGACCAAAAATGAAGCCGATGGGTCAAAATCACAAGGAGTTTGTTAAAGTTTAAAGTGTCTAAAAGTGAAAAAGACCAAAATTTGCTCTTTGATCCAAAATGGCTGCCTCCCTGTTCATCCAAGAGGCTTTTTGTCTTGATTTGTGGGGGGCAAGGGCAGGGGGTTACCTACACACTGAACTTGAGTTCTCTACGATCTGCAGTCCTGTCTCATGTTTGAAAGATAACATTTCTATTCTACAGAATTGCTTTTATATCAAGAAATGATCAAATTGTTCAAATGTTCTGGCAAAACAGTTTCAATATTGACTCAAAGTAAAACTATGAGAAGCTTAGAGCTTCAACTCCCTAAGTTGAAAAACCCCCCAAAAATGTTCGTACGAGTCTTCTTGTTTACAAAGAGCAGAGATGTACAACATGCTTACTTTAAATCCATCACACTGTGAAACACTGGATAAAGTGAGAATAAAAATCTAACTTACCCATCTCCCACCACCACACACTTAATGTTATTCATCATATGGTGAGTTAGCTTGGACAAATTACCAGGAGGTAAAGTAAACCAGAGTCCTTGTGCTGTCTGAAGTGTACAACAAACTAAGTGAACTGTTTTTGGAGTTTCTGGTTTATATTATTTTACAGGAATGATCAAGACTTCCTCCTGATTTACCGTCAACGAAAGCTTGAGAAATTTCTGGAATGCTGACCAGGTGTTGCTGCTGGTAAAGGTGAGTAACCCAGCGTTTATTTAACCAGATCAGAGTTTTGATGAATATTTCTTTCAACTTTGACCAAAACGATTTTTGTTCACCTGTAAAGGAACGGTTTACAACCATACTGCCTCTACAAGCTGGTAATGCATTCAACAACAGGATTTGATATGGATGTGATATTAACATTCTTTGGGAGAACCCTGTAATATTTTCACAAAACACAGATCCAAGAGAGCTTCATAAATGCTTTATTTGCTTTACAAAACAAAACACTACATAAAGATACTGCTGTATTGAAAACAATTACAAAATGTCCAGAATTTATGGCTCTTCAGAGTACCTGTGCTAGTTTAGCTTTTCTCGTATCAGTTGGGCAGCCTCTGATTCAGTCAGCATTAGGCTGATTACAGTTTAGAAAAATTAGTTTCAACAAAACATGTTCCTATTAAACCATTCTTCTAATTACAATGGAGTCCTTTTTGTTAGTGGTTGTGACCAGTTTTCTTTGGCGAAATGGAACAGAATAGCGTTGCCCCCTTCCCAACGTGTTGCTGTGTTTTTAGGTTAGCTGGCAGGAAAAATGACCCCAGTTGAGCTAGAACCACAGGTGGCGCTACTGAGCATCTTTATGAAGTCAACGCCACTTTAAAACAGTTTGGATCCACAAGCTAGCCAGCAGATAATCACACTGACCAATTTGTTTTTTTCTCCCACTATTACTGAAGAGCAGCTGGGATAAAGTTTGAAATGTTCTGCTTTCAACTGGGTTTCTGCTCAAAGTCTGATTAATATTGTAGTGCAACATCTCAGATAGAATAAAACAACTTTGTTGTCATATGTAATTTTTATTTGCAACAAAACGGATCATTTGACTCAGTCTAAGAATTTCCAACCAACCCATGTCTAATTTTTATTCAACATTAAATGGCTAACACTAATTGAGCTCCACTCTTCAGATATTATAACACTGACTCACTTCAGAAACTTGGAATAAAGCGTGAAAAACCACAAACCTTCATGACAACATAAATATATTCTGAAATAATAATAATAAAAAAGATAAATGCAGTGAATGCAACTAAAATACTGTCCTTCAGGAGTTGACCTCCTTTTCCTTCCGTCAGTTTTTACGGGTGAGGCGTGAGGTTGCCATGTCAGAAAACTCCAAGTCAGAAAAACAAACATTAAAGCAAAAGTGTGATCAGTGATCTGGGTTTCTGCAACCTCCATCTAAATGAAGTCATGTAAACAAACCAGTCTGTCAAGCTAGCAAATCAAGTGACATTTAAAAAAATGTATCTAAAAACATGTTTGCATAAAGTAGAATTCAATAAAGGCAGCAGGAATCTTAGTGTTCAGGGCAAAGTGAAACACTGGACCTTCTGTAAAAATCTAGTAATATGACAAATCCACATTCAAGTAGTGTTTCTTCATTGCATATGACAAAAATATAAGAATATTTTTAATAAAAATTCCAATCGTATCGCTTTACCTCACATCCCGAGGACTTTTCAAAATTTACCATGTACTAATGGATCTGAAAGAGCCAGATGTAACCAAGCACACGAACATCTGGGTCCGCTCATAGACATTATACCACTTCCAAGAATATGACATCAGGGCCATTGGAGATAGAAATGTTTTTTTGAAAAAGAAGTGCATTTCTGACAACAACTTGGAAATTTCAAGATTCATCTGAAAAATTTTCTAGAAAAAATGTGGACATTTCTGAGTTTCAAAGGTCGATAATGTTTGACTTTTGAAACTCAGAAACGTCTTTATCTTTTCCATAAGACTTCTAAAATTAATCTAAAAAATTAGGTGGAAATTTACTTTTTTTTTTTTTCTATGTAAAAGATGCCCTGATCCGGCATAGTAAAGCTAGTTGTAAGAACCCGTGTGCCATTTTTCCGTCATCCTGGCCATGTGTTCTGATCCGGATGGGTCGTCCTTACAGTACGGTGCACTTCCTCCTCCTGGGCTTCTTGGTGGGCTGGGGGCACAGAACCGCCCTGATGGCTTCGTCGAACACCGTCTTAAGGCCGCGCTGCGTCAGAGCAGAGCACTCCAGGTACTTCACTGCACCTGGTTTCAAAGATGGAAGAATAATGAAAAGTTTTTCCTCTCAAATATTGATAAACTTTAGCTTGGTGCAAAACATGTAACACTGGACCTGGAAGATATTTAAAATATCCAAAGTAAAACAAAACAGCTAAAACAATAAATTAAACAAAAACTTATATGCAACCAAAACCACAAATAAAATGGATTATGAAGCAAAAATGCCCTTCAAAAAATATTCATCATCAGAATGGGAATGATCAAGCTCATTTTAATTTATCGTGTGATTAATTGATCAGTTGCTTGTTGCAAAATGTTTACAGGATTAAATTACATGAATTTTGTGTCTCTGAAGTGTGAATGTGTGTCATCCTGAATCATCCATGTGTATTGGTCAAAGGTTTTATTGCATTAATACTGTGTGAGTTACTTTAGCTGTATCGCCATCATCACTTTGTGTTTTCATATGTAAAGATGAACAAATGGTCTAGAGCTGAAGCTCTGGAAGCTTCCAATGAGTTAGAGAAATGATAAAAAGTTTTTTTAAGCATCCAGCATACTGAGATGAGTAAATCATCAATGCAGATAATGCCAAAAGTAATCATGTTACTTATGGGCCATTGATGCAAATCTGAGTCAAACGCTGTGTAAATGCTGGCTCAGCAGTGACAAATATGATAGTAGAAATTGATCTGAGCATGTGTGAAACAAAAACTGACTTATTTCCTTAGCCATAGCCAAGCCCTGTGGATAGATGATGGGGGAGAGTTTCTTCTCCTTCAACTTTTCAATGGTGTCCTTGTCGTCCCTCAGGTCCAACTTGGTGCCCACCAGGATGATTGGCGTCTTGGGGCAGTGGTGTCTGACCTCAGGATACCACTGCAGGACAACACAGGCAATCACATGCAGAACAGGAAGTATGAGGGAGCTCCATTGTTAGATTAATATCAAACACATGTCTGTTTATTATTACCAATATTCCTTTAAAATATCAATTTATCATCTCATGCTAGACTCCATGCTTTGCTTCTTTTTGGGGGTGCACTGATGAGTTGATTTCTGTAATTTTGGGAGATTGGCCGATATCCACAACATTCGTCTATATTCCGCTAATGTCGAAAAAACACAGTTTTGCAAATGCAGTGTTTCCATTAAATAAGAAATTAAGTTAAATTCCCACCTGAGTAAGTTTGTTCACATGACAAGTTATTAAAAATCACAGCAGCAACTAACATAAATGAATATATTCCTAATTCAGACATCACTTCCTGTCATCTTCTTTGTTGTTTTCACCAGTAGTAACATCTGATAGATGATCACATGACTCATGATACAGGAAAGTTTTTCCATTGCAGTTTTGCGCAACACATCTATTTCAATAGGACTAAAAAAAAAACCCCACCCCATCCATACAAAAAACTTTTTATAGAAAAATTTGTTTTTTTGTTCGAAATTGTCGAGTTTCCATCAAGCAGATTTTTTTTATAATTCCAATTTGCGCGATATTATGTGCAATGGAAACACACTGTCCCCCTTTACGCTGCTCAGAGTAGGCTGACTGACGGAGCCACCCACATAAGTGAAGTTAATAATAGTCATCCAACTTAGCATCTTTTGAGATATGAAAAGAAATTGGTGTCATCCAAAATTGGAAACGGCAGGTCAGCCTTCTTAAAGGTTGATGATCTTTAAGAAAACTGCAATCGGTGCAGCCTTAGATTCATAATGCAACACAGGCTCCTCTTACCTTGGCCCGGACGTTTTCAAAGGAAGCTGGACTGACGAGTGAGAAGCAAATAAGAAAAACGTCCTGGAAAAAAAAAGAAGGTAAAAATCAGTCACTGAATGTATTCATACCTTAATGTGAGAAATCATGTTGTTACTTGAGTTAGAATACATAGAATAGAACGATAATGACATGACAACACAAATCAGGACTCATTATATTGGTCAAATACAGAGTGACTGTCTCTCTCTCTCTTGCACAAAGACCAGATTGTTGTGAAGACAAACAGCGTAAAGAAGAGCTGCTTTTTACTGCGTCTCACTGTCCTCCAGACTCTGTGTATTATTCACTGTACTTGTCTGAGAGGGAGATTGTTTTGTTTTGTTAAATAACTCCGAGTCAAGACAGTGTTCGTTCTGCCAGAGGCTAGCTAATTCAGATCTGTCCAGGACAATGGACAGAGATGAGTTGTGTGTACACTCACTGTCTGAGGGTAGGACAGCGGCCTCAGCCGGTCATAGTCCTCCTGTCCTGCTGTGTCCCACAGACCCAGGTTCACCGGTTTCCCATCCACCATCACATTAGCAGAGTAGTTGTCAAATCTGCAAGGAATGTCTAAAAATTAGCTTTTGAGGACATGTCTGCTGACCAGAAGTTTCCTCTGCAACACATTTTAGGTCCATCACATTGAGAATGACCAGTGCAGCAGAGTGTGGTACTCACACTGTGGGGATGTATTCTCCTGGGAAGGCGTTGGTGGTGTAGCTGATGAGCAGACATGTTTTACCCACAGCCCTGAGGAGACAGAGAAAGAGAGGGCTACAGTAAGGACAGTGGGTTTCATAAGCAGCAAAAAGTATTTCTATTTCTAACGTTCACCACCTTGTTAACATAAAGTGAGAAAATATATTTACAGAGAAATCAGCAGGTCACATCAGGAGTCAGAGAGGAATTGGGAAACAAAACCAGGTTTCCAGGTTAGGACAGGAACTGACCATTATTTTAGTGATTGATGAATCTGATGATCAATCAGTTTAAAACAAATGGCACATTCTGCTGAGATTTTATTTAACCACCTGGGCCTTTTTTTTTTTTTTTTACAAAATATTAAAAATGTGTTAAAATATGAAAAAAAAGTATCTTCAATGCAAAATGTATAGTTCTTTTTGTCGTTTTGGCTCACTGCTCTCAGTGTGTTGTTCTTTTAGGAAACGGACCCAAACCTATGTATAATAATAAACACTATTGAAAATAATTTATTTTGACATGATTCTAACATCTCTTCGTTTTGTTATTGCTGTGGTTACTGGGGCAGTTTATGTTTTATAGTCAAATGCATTTAAAGTAATACACATGACCTTCTGCCCATTATCGGACAATGTTCAAAAAACTCAAATGTTTCATGGCAATATCTAAAAACTAAATAAATTAGCCATATAAATGATCTCACAATTTCATCTTAATAAAACATTCCATGCTTTTCATCTACATTAGATTCATTTGATTCTCCCTCAGGTGCCACGAGTCGTTTAGACATTCAGCTTTTATTATTTTTAAAATGTTACTAGTCTCCCACTTTTACTTAAAGTGGATGCAACTCAAACGTTAGGAGTATATATAACTCAAATAAATGACTTAGAAGTTATAGAGTAGCATGCTGCGTCTGGTTGAGGCTAAATCTGTGACCCAGCTGGAGGGACAGCAGCTGTCGCTCGACCTGGGACTGTTAGCCTCTAGCCAACTGTTGCTAACTGGGTCAAACCAAATACCACAGTGTTTAAGCTTTAATTCTCCGACTCTACGATTCAAACTCTGTCACTCGAGGTTGGAATGTGAATAGGGATGTGAACCGACTCACCCGTCTCCCACCACCACACACTTAATGGCCTGCATCGATCCCAGTTAGCCAGTTAGCAGCTAAAGTAAGAGCAGTTCTGCTCGCGCTGCCTGAAAAGTGCAGCGAAAAGAAAGAGAGAGAATAACTCCGAGGTGATTTATAAAAATAAAAACTCTACATGGAACGAACTATCTGACTGTCCGTGTCTGTCAGGAGCGACACCCCAGTGAAACTTCTGAGATGTAAAACACACAGACAACACCCAGAGAAAAAAAAATCGAAGCAAGATTGAAGGAAAAATCCGCCCACGGGTTGACTTGGAAACTGTCGATCCCTGGAAGTCTCGTGCGGTCAGAGCAGAGTAATGGTCAAAGCCCGCCCTCTAGTGGTTATTACTATGTGTGACGCTCAGCGATGGTCAAAACCTTAACAGAACACCCAGATATGGCAAGCCAAAAAAATATACAGTTGAAATTCTTAAATGATAAACACATCTAAATGCACATCTTTCACCTGCTTAACGGTTTAAGGTGACAATACAGTGGAGTCTTATAGAACTTGTAAATGTCTGTCAACAAAAAGACTTGAAGTTTAATGAACAAACATGTTTAAAATGTTAATATGCAGTCAGTGTGTTGGTCCAATGTCTGATTGGAATTAAAATGTTGTGTACTGTTGGTCTTTAATTCTTAAACACACAATAAAGAGTTCAACTTGGATTGAAAAATGACGCACCACCAAACTGAAGCCGAGCCTTACTGTCCAAATTTCACGGTCTTCATTAAATTTCATTGATTGACTTGTCAATTTTATTATATTTTTTTATACATATAATTAACCTCACAGTAACATATAGTTACTGTTCTCTAAGCAGAATTCATATTTTGTACTTTGTTTAAGGACTATTGTAAAAGTTCATCAGAACATGAATACAAAAATGCCATTTAACGTTTAAACACTAGAGGACAATATTGTCCTTTTCTGTCCAAGACTAGGACTGATTTTTTTTTTTTTTTTTTTTTTTTTTTTTGCTCTCAGATTAGTAATTTAAACTGTCAACATGTATCTGGGCTTCTTTCTGTAGCTTTTCAAGCTGTGGTTCTGTGTTATGCTGGCCCTGTTGCATCGCCAGTTATTCTCTGACTCTTTTCACACATGCGTCCTCAGAGTCCCGCGTGGGCTGGGTTTTTCTCCCCCCACAAACAGCACATTAAGAGGACAAACCCCAACATTAGAAGCTGGAAAGAGATGAATAAAGGATAAGTAGAAGCGTCACCATGGCGCTCAGCAGGAAAGCTGTTAGGGATGCCTCACTGAGAAACAGTGAGACAGGAAGGAAATAAAAATATGGTTCAGATGCTAACTAAAAAAATTAAATACTTTCATCTCTGTTTGGATTATTTTTCTTTCTTTTTTCTTTTTACCCTACATCCAGAAACATAAGTTTATTTTATTGGGATTTATAAAATAGACCAACTTCAGCTCCTTCAGACTAGCCAGCAGCAATTAGCAAACTTTAACCCCGCCCCCAGCATTTTATGACAAATGAAGTTAACATGGCTACTTTAATGTGCTGTAAAAATACATTATGTGAATGTAAGACATAATTCTGCCAATTTATTCAATTATATTGATTTCAGTGTGTTTTGAGGTCTTTTCCTGTTCTTTTTAGGATTTTTGCATTGCTGTTGGTCATACATTTCAAATCATTGGGAGACTATTGTTTTGCATCTGTATTCTCGTCTCTTTGTGGAACCCTTTTCATTGGTCACTGTCTGCAATGCATGACTAGTTTGGGGACAGACCTAATAAATACATTAAATTTGTAATTCCATAGGCCTTCCATAGGCTGATTTAAACAAGATGCATATGTCATGTAAAGATCATCTTAACAACCCTGAGCTGCTGCTGCAGGTCATTTATTTAGTGTTTGGTGTCTCTGCTGTCACTCGCAGTCCATCCTCATCTTCCTTCAAACAGCAGCTCAGAGAGGCTTTTTGGTGGCTCATTACATTCGATCATTAGTTCCATAATAAGCATTGGGGTTTAATGACCCTCGCCATGATGTTCCCATTTGCACAAGACTCAGACTGACAGGCTGCAGGCAATCCTCAGTTAAGTGCCTGAATGTGCTTTGTAATGGTAACACAACAGGGAAGGTGGCACAGAGCTGCAATCCTATCATTTAGGGAGAAAGTCAACATTTTTAATGGATTAACAGCTAAATGAGCTCATGATGGCAGCAGATGGCTGCAGTGGTACTTTGTTTTGCTGTTCTGTCTGTGTGATCAGTGCAGGCTTGCAGTCTCGAAAAGATTTTTAAAAACAGGGTCTGGTTTCAGCTGCTCTAGCCTGAGCTTCCCAATGATGCAGAAGCTCCCGACATGGATGAGTCAGGTTAACGGAAGCATGCACAATGGATGTAATTGGCTCACAAAATACACCTTTCTCAAAATCTGCTCTTTACATTCATGGACAGAAAACAATAGTGGTAAATTTCCACCAACCAACTCAGAAATTTTGCGATTGATCTAAAAATTTCCTAGGACAAACAGGGACATTTCTACAGCAGACGATTAGGGCCGCTGAAAAACAAACAAGTCTTTTCTTTTTTTCTCAGCAGTTCTAATCCTGTTCCATACATTTTTGAGCTTTGAAAGTCCAAAATTTGCAAGAAGGATTTCAGAATTCCTGAAATTCTGAGATTGATCTTTTCTAGAAAAAAGTTTTTCAGAAGTGGAAAGTGTTCAACTTTTCAAACTCAGAAGTTTCCAAGATTGTTTCTGGATAATTTCTGAGACTAATCTAAAAATGTCTAAGATCTTTTGGTGGAAATGTGCTCCTCCTTTTTCTCTCTACATAATATTCCGTCTCACTTTGTTACAACTCTTCGCCTCATGTTTATTTGTGAGACTGAAATCCATGAAAGCAGCTCAGCACTGAATTGAACTCCCTCAAAGTCTCTGAAAGTGCTGAACTGCCTCCTGCTGCTTCTTGTGGGCTTCCTCAAACATTTTGTTGTGACAGCAGGATTTAGTTCAGTTTAGCTTTCTGTGCAGCAGTTTGTGTATTAGGTGGTGGCAGCAGATGGGTTGTTGCTGCCGCTGCTCTGCTGAAGCTGCTCTGCTGAAGCTGCTCTGCTGAAGCTGCTCTGCCACCTGAAGGGCTTCAGTCAGTAGATCAAAGAAGACTTCCAGTCTGCGACTCCTGCACTGCACACCCATCCATTCACGCTGCGATCTCCTCTGATGAGTTATTGCCACAGTGGGATGGAATCGGATTGAGCGAGTCAAACGTTGACGCACTTCCCGGGTCAAAGATGTAGCTTCCTTTCTCTGCATGTCTGTGTTCTGTTCTCTTTTTTTTCCTTCCATTCTGTCCTTTCCAGCGCTGCCTGCTTCCCTCCCTGGAGCACAGTGAGGCAGGGAGTGTGTCACATTGCTGTGCGTGTGTGTGCGTGTATGTGTGTGTGTGTGTGAGGGTGGTCTTTCAGATGCTCATCATCTTCGCACACAAATAACCATCTATATTGCAGATCTGACTGATGTAGAAAGTAAACCTGCTGTGCTGCCGTATCACCTGCTGGTCCAGAATACTTCAGTCTCACTGGAACCTAAACTTCCAAAACTGTTACTTCATGTCAAAGAGATACAGATTTCAAACATATTTTTAAACCTTTTTGTGACATTAAAGCATCCACGTGTTTCACTGAAATTTAATGAGCGACTCTAACAGAATATAGAGCTCCTCCCCAGAGCTCTATAAATATGTAAATACGTCGTTGAAGGGTTAATAAAGGAGCGATGCAGTGATGACTTATTGAAGGTGGAGATTCAGAAAGAACAGAAGTATTTTAAAGAGAGAGAGGCCCAATTTGACACCATTAAATCATGAAGCAATATTTCTTTTAAGTCGTATTTGATATGTGCAGCAATATAGTTAATTGATTATGCTATGAAATGGTACAATGTGGCTGAAAAACAGATAATACTGCACACTATGTGAAGTTACTGTGGCCACAATCAGTGGTCAGTCACTGATTGTCAGTCAGTCAGTCAGTCAGTCAGTCAGTCAGTCAGTCAGTCAGTCAGTCAGTCAGTCAGTCAGTCAGTCAGTCAGTCAGTCAGTCAGTCAGTCAGTCAGTCAGTCAAAGTTTATTTGCAAAGCACATTCCAGCAACTGTCAAAATGACAGAAAAAGTTATAAACTCAGAGCCAACTCTCCAATAGAACAGTGCAGATCCAGTCATGCACAAACAAAGTGGCTTCCTTTTTGTTTTCTCTTAATAAAAGGGAGTTTCCTAACTTCTTGAGTATTTTTTGTCCCGGCTGCTTTGGTTTAGGAAATTTTTTAGTCTGTTCCAAGCACCATAAACTATTCTATTAAGTTCAATGGAATAAATGTGCTCTAGACTTTTATTAGGTCTGTTTAACTTTACAGAACTACTTGCTATAAAATTGAAATGAAAAGTAAACACGGCTATTGGAAGAAAACTCCTTGCTAATAGTGAAATTCTCATGCCACACTTTGGACGCCCCTACAGAATGTACTGTTGCCTTGTTCCATTACATAAAATCACTATGAAAGATATTAAAGCAGGTGGCATCAATATGAAAAAGTAACATTTTCATAAATCCCCAATACGATCTGGAGCCGTATAAAAGCCACTGACTGTTTGGAAATGTATTCCTTAGCCTCATTATAACCGCATGGGTCACAAAGCAGACCGCTAGCTTACATAATGACAGAGCATGACTGCAGCCAACAGAGGTTTGTCTCTGTGCTGAGTGAAATAAGAAGGTAGCAGCAGTTTGTATGACTGGAAACAGACCTGATGAGACAGAAAGCAGAAGAAATGTCCTGCACTGCTGCAGAGACACGCTGGAAAACGTCCCGCTTCCAGCTTGACCTGGAGCGTTTCCATGGAAATCAGGTTTCTCCCTCCCAGAGTTCATCTCATAAGAGCTGAAGGTTATTCGTGGAAAGGCTGAATCTTGCAAAAATTAACTTCCAAATTGACACAAACTCTTGAAATGATGTTTGAATTGAGAAAAATAAATAAACTGCCAATATTATCACTGATCGGAGTTTTTTGGGGGGTTGGAGAGATTGCTGCTGAAATAAAGTTTGCCTTCGATTTTTATTCATATTATTAGTTTGGTCATTTTTGCCAATTTCATAATTGTCTTATTATTTTTAGCCACACTTAATTTTATTTCCCGTTTAATGTTTAACCCACCTGTGATGTTATGATCATTATGCAGCACTTGGGTCAGTTCATGTGCTGAATAAAAAAACTTTGACTTGACTTGATTGGAGATGGGCTCTATCACTTTCATTCAAGTCCCAAAATAAAAGCTGTTGTTTTAGTTGTTCTTTTTTTTCTTTTCTTTTCTCTGGAATCCACCACTGCTGTTCCAGTCAGCTGAGAGCTGGGAATACGCCTCCACTCGCATAGTTAACACATGATGATTCCCAAAGTATTCAGCCACAAGCCCTACCTTTCAGCCAAGATGCAGCTAAAAACAGCAGCGGAGGGCGATGAAAACGAGGATGAGGATGTTGTCTTCCCTCTGCTTCTCTTTCAGAATTCACTCAGCGTGAGCAGTGGGTTCTGTCTGGAAGTGGGCCCCTGGGGGCCAGTGCTGGGGTGCGAGGGGAAGGGGCGGGAGTGTTACCGGAACACGTTGCGATACTGCGGAGGCAGTGTTTGTTTATGCCTGTGGCTTCTGTGAGGAAAGGAACATTACATTTATTTTATGCTTCAGAGGAAAACAAATTAATATTTAATCTGATTCCGAGATAATTTTTGAGATGACTAGAGGAAGTTGGAGGATTAGATAAACTTTATTAAAAGGGAAGTGTTATGTGATTTCCAGGCACATGTGGGCATTTTGTAGCACAGTCAAGTAACTATGCTTCACTCACAATCTCACCTGGATTTACGCCTGGACTTTGACTGGGCCATTCATGAGCATGCTTTGTCCCTGCCAAAGGAAAGCATCCACATTACATCTTCTTGGATGGATCACTAACGGTGGCTTTATTTTAGTCTCCTCAGCAGTTCCAGAGCAGAGCTCCCACCTGAATGCTGGATCGCTGCACGTCTTCTTAAGTTTGTTTCTAATAGGAAGTGAGCAATGTGAAAGAATTATAAGATTCATTTCAGGGGTGAGGGGAAGGATGTTTTTATTTGCATTTGATTAAAAATGGCATGTTTTATACAATTTTTTTTTCGTGCGGTATTAATGCTTTTCTCAGCAAAACATGGTAAAAATCTTCATTTCCCTGATAGCAGTCAAACCCTTCTCATATCTGACCAACTTTCTGTATGTGTCCACTGGTACTTTAAGGGCTTATCTTTGTTGATGAGCTCTGAGCCTGTGAGAACGGAAGGCCTCTTGCCATGACCCTAATCTTTCATTTCTGTCGTGGTTTCGCTATCAGATTGAAGCCAGAGCTGACAGAGGCGCTCTGAGACGCTGATATTACAAAAACACTGTCAGGAGAATCATTCTGGAAAGATTACGTTCGGCCGAAATCAGAGTGTTTTATTATTTTATCTTTTTCCCCAACATTAAGAGACGGCTATACCGAGTCACCGTTGACCTCCAGCTGCCAGTTCCAGACTCTAAGGATTTGTT
This sequence comes from Poeciliopsis prolifica, assembly GCF_027474105.1. Taxonomy (NCBI): domain Eukaryota; kingdom Metazoa; phylum Chordata; class Actinopteri; order Cyprinodontiformes; family Poeciliidae; genus Poeciliopsis; species Poeciliopsis prolifica. The sequence goes on from NW_026562449.1 coordinate 1,758,856, forward strand.
CAAATCCTCCTGGACCTGGAGAACGATGAGAATCTATCCGGAACATATTTCATCATCATCCATCATTCCATTCTTCAAACAATAACACTCAGCTTTCCTCTCCCCTCTGGAAAACTGGATCCGTTCACCTGTATGCTCTCAATAGACCTTACAAACCCTAAAGCTGCAGTAACTTTTAGTAAAACATTTTTTATATGTGGGTTGAAGCTGTCGCTATGTCGTCACATTATAAGGCAGATAATCTGTGAAACAATCCGTCTCAGTTGCTTTCTCTCAGTGCTAACTGGAAACAACCAATCAGAGCCAAGGGAGGGTCTTAGCACCATCAATCACGCTCGTGTGCACGCTCTGTCTTTTCAAAGGTTATCTGTTTCATATTATGCTGCTTCAACAGTATAATTATTTTTTTAAAATAAATGTTACAAACTGCAGCTTTAACGTAATGTCCAAATTGTTTTCAGCTGTAGAGTCTCATCCAGACCAAAATGACACCAAACTGGTGTTTATTGGACAGCAGTTGTGATTATCACTTCAGAAACTTCATGTTTGTCTGAAGACAGCAGCTTCTTCTATTTCCATCACAGAAAAGCATATTCCACAGCACTGCAAATAAATATAGTTTTTAGTAAGTTTCATGTATTTTTACATGCCACACTTAGTCGCTCTGGGTGTGACTAAGTGTGGCACCTTCTAGGTTTATTTTCTTCCCTAAACAGAACAGACGCTTAAAGGTGTAAAACAAAGGTTCACGGGATCCGTAAAAATAAACCATTATTACTGAAAAAAATTTTAGAAGCTTGCAGAAAAGCTTTTGTTCAGTTAAATATCTTCACACTGAGAGGAAAACAGGCCCATTTCATCACTTCCTGTCCCGTAACGTTCGTCCATTGTGCCCCTGGAGTGCTGCACAATCTGTCCCCGGCACAACTCCCTTCCTCTGTACGTTGAGCCGAGCCCGACCCAAACCTTCGTCCTCCTCTAATATGACAGCTGGCCGGTGTGGCTGGCATCTCTGCTGGAAAATCCTCAGTGAGTGAGCTCATATGGGCAAGAAAGGGCAGGAAGTGGAATTTCCTTGCCAGGGCTGACCTCAAAAGATGCTGTAATACCTGCATCACCAAAACCCAGGATGTGAATCTGAAGGGAGCGGTGAAAGGAACAGGATCAGGAGCTTTGTCCTAATGAACTTCTTTCAAGTAATTAACGGAAACGAGTATTTAAAAGTATATGTTGAATATCCCTAAAAAAACAAACAGTAAATAGATTAGAGCTGAAGCGATTAGTCGTATTCATCATGATGAACTGATGATTATTGAAATAATCGTCAACTAATTTAGTAATCATGTTATAAAAAAAGGTCTGAGAGGATAATTGAAAAATCCGTAGGATGTCTCATTTGTTTTCATTCAATTAATCTATTAACCATCAGAATAATTGATTCATCGATTACTAAAAAAATGAATACAAGATAACTAAGTGTGTTGTGGAAGACATGGATTCACTTCTGGAAGATGAAATTACTGCTCAACTACTGACTGATGATTTATTGTCATGTTGTCTATAAACACCAAGAATGAGAGAATAATACCAGCAGTCGAGAGTTACAGTAAAGCTCTGGGTGGGTCATTTCTTCCCTGACTTTATTTTAGTGTCTTTGGTAAACACTCGTCATCATGGCCAGTAAAAACATAGCCAACTCCTCCACTACCCTAATCATCTTCAGCTCAATGTCACACACTTCTAGTTAAAACTAGAGCTTTTAACACTCAAGTGTTTCCTGAAGCAACCAAGGAATTCTCAGGTTTCCTCTCCAGGTAGGAAATAACCCACTTTATCTGGATTTTACTATTATTATTATTATTATTATTATCGAAGGACCAAATGAGCCTTTGATTGTTTTTCCATCTCAGGTTTTTGTCTCAAAACAAAGCGTTTGTTTATTAAAAATAGTGATTGACCTTTCAAACCCTTCTGGTATAGTTATTTGAAATTCTCTTTAATATATCGAACAAATGAATGAAAGCATATTTTACTGATATGATACATATTGGATATGTTATTTTCTATTTCAGATATCTCAAACATACTGAATAGTCAGAATGACAATGTCATAGAAATATGTAGAATGTGAAATAAAAAATACAAATAAAAAAGTATTAAGCTTATATATAATGTTCTTTTTTTCTTATTTTATTCATTGATTTTTTAATTAAACGACTATAAATGTCCGGACAGTAGATTGTGTGCGCGTGCGTGTGTGTGCGCGCGGTGTAAGTATGAGGCTGTCAATGGCGGTGGGCGGAGCTTGGTGACGTCGCCCTGATTGCGACCTGTGTGTGCGTGTGTGTGGCCGTGAATACAGGCGGAGCAGCTCGAGGATGGAGCAGAGGGACCGGGGAGCATCCGCCTCAGTTCTCATGCCCAAAACATCGCCTTCCGCGCGAGAGGATTCGCCTTCATTCCACGCGCAGAGTTTGGATTCCGCTCGCGTTCATTCGCGTCCTCTCTTCGTCGCTGACAGCAGCCGCGCGTCGGTCCTCTTCCGCCGTCTGACTGCGAACGCGGCGCCGGTTCTGGCTTTTATGTCCCATTGAAATTCTACTGGTGGGGGGTAAAAAAATAAAAACAACCCAGTGTGATACATTTCACGCGAGGTTTCACACATTCAGCTGGACTGCAAAGTCGCTCTTTCAATCGAAATGGATGAAGACAATCATGGTAAGCCTGGTCTCACTGGTTTCCATGGGATGGATGATGGATGGATGATGGATGAGTGAGTCAGTCAGATGAGATGAGGTGCTTATTTAGGTTTTACACCCAAAACCCACAAACGGAATGAAGTGTCTGTCGCCTATTCCCAGTTAGAAGGCAAAACAAAGAGCCTGACAGCTTCATTAGTGTTCATTTTCACTGCTGCTGTTTTAGAAACGTCAAAGTAATGAGTGTGTGTGTTTGTTCCCTGACGTCTTTCAGCTGTGCTTTGATGTTTCCTCACCATCATCTGGCGCCATTTGAAGCCTGCAAAGTGTTGGGGATGATCAACTGAATGATTGGCAGCCCTGCAATAGCTAGTGTCATGTACAAGTTACAACCTCAGGCAACTTTTTCACATTTTGTCGTGGCGCAATCGCAAACGTCAGTGTGGAAATGTTTGACAGCAGTAGTAGACAGTCACAGGAGAACTACCATCCTGAACACACCATCCCCAAGGGGATTTTTTTTGAAAGCGGAATCATGCTGTGGCACCAAAACCACTTGAATTACTTCTTAAGAGATGCAGCATTTATTTTCTTGTGAAGGATTCCATGCGATACAAATTTCAAAAGACGCAAATCAACCTGTTTTTGCAGCAGCTTTCTATGCGAAACTTTACATGTAGGCGGCCATATTGGATGTCGGGGTTGCAGATAGATGTCCAACTTCAATGCTCAGAATTCGGGTTTTGAAAGGTTTTTGATTGGTTTTCAAACACCTAACTTGGAGGTTTGAACATCTGAGTAAAAACTGTTATGTGGATGAAATGGAGTCAGAATGTAAAGAGTGTTTGATGGGAGACGTTAGAGAGCAAAGAAACTTGTACAATACGTCAATGAGGGCATTTAAGGACATTCAGAGAGAACAAAAAATACACGGCAAGAGATAACTCATGCCCGGGGTAATACACTGTGGAATTGTGGGAAATGCAGGAATTTGTCACAAGAAATGTATTCATTTGGTACGCTTGACTTTGAAACTTCAACTGTCTGGGAAGTGTGTGTGGAGTCCGAGCAGCTAATGCAATACGCACAGCATGCTGGAGTATGTGGGTATTTTTATTCTGGAAAATTAAAGAAGAAAAACTTTGTGTGTCAATACAATAAAGGAGAAACTATATTTCATTGTACTTAATCCAGGCTGGCTATTTTTGAGAAATCATCTTAGTTTACTGTTGTCATTTTATTGAGACAGATCAATTTAAATTCATGTAATAACTGATGCATTTTGTGTTGTTACTTATAATTATACAAGATGCAGCTGAATTAACTAGAATCCGTATTACAATTCTGGGCTAGGCCTGAACAATAAATCAATAACAATATGTCAATTATCTGTGTTCAAAATCGACAGATAATACATTTGATAGAATGTTCAATAATTTAACTGCACTCCAATCCAGAACTGCACTGCATTCTGGGGGATGTAGGCAGAGGTAAGGATTTAGCGAGCTAAGCTAGCTGAGTGGCATCAACTAACTCACTCTTTGGTTACCTGGCAACAACCTTTGAGTAATTAGCATTTTCAGGTTTCACCACTGTGCCTCATTTGTGTCTAAAAATAAGAAACAGTGTGGAGCTGAAACTGTAGATGAAAGGTCACAGCACCGGTTTGGCAGTATTTCAGATAGGTAAAACAAAATGGCTGATCAATAATTACCAATATTGACTGATATGAAACGCCTATATCATGACATGTTTTTAGGCCGTATCGTCTGGCCATATATCTGGGCTGATAATCCGAACCGCCATGTGGGGCTGCGGATGAAGCATGGTGTAAACAAACGGCTGTAGTCTGATAACAAACTGAGAGACCAGCAGAGCCAGGAGGGACGTCACGTCCCCTTACTATGAGCCCACCTGCATGATGGAAATTCATCTGATTCAAGCAATGCGTCTCTGTTTTGTTGTAATATTCACAGACCAACGGAGCAAGATTTGCATCAAGAGTTACATCTTAGTGAGCTTGGGTGATAAGCAGTCGAAATAAAATTAGCATAAAGTTTGTTCTTATCGATCTGGGTCATGTTACAGGAAGTGAAAGAGAACAGAGGCATGCTGTCCATGTAGAGGCAATCATTAACACAGCTAACTGAGTTCTGTTGAGTCTACACACACACACACACACACACACACACACACACACACACACACACACACACACACACACACACACACCCACACACACACACACACCCCCACACACACACACACGCACACACACACACACACACACACACACACCACACACACACACACACACCCCACACACACACACACACACACCCCACACACACACACACACACACACACACACACACACACCACACACACACACACACAGTCACACCTCACTTAACATCGTTCACGACCACGCTTTGATATGCAGGTTATCACAACTTTGGCACTTAGTGTTGCTATATCTGGCTCTGCCAAACTCCCTGAGTTTAATAGAGACGAACCTGGAGCTGCAGCCTTTAGTTTAGCGGGTCGGCTGTATGTCTGCTTCCAGTTTGCACCCCTATGAGTTTCATAAAATGGGATTGGGTTGAGTTCAGCCTCACAAATGTTTAACTGGATGAAGAATGAGCATCAGACCACAGGCAAAAGCGGACATTTTTCTCGAACGGGGCGGTGCGTTGTAGGTCTGAGGTGAACCTGCACTGCAAAAACACAAAGTCTTACAAAGTCATTTTGGTCTAGCTTTTAGTGCAAATTTCTCAGAACACTTGAAAGAAGTGCTGATTTTTTTTCATGAAAAAGTACTATTTCCATTGACAGATTATTTCATTTATAGAAAGATATTTTCCCATGTTATCAGTAAAATAATCAGTCAGTGGAAGTAGTACTTTCTCATCAAGATTAATAAGTCATTTACTTAAAGTCTCATATCTAGCTGAAAAGTTGGATTAGTTTTGCTTTATTTCAAGTGTAGGAAATTTGAACTAGAAAATAGACCAAAAAATACTTACTTACAAAAATATTAGGATTTAGTGTTTTTACAGTGTTGCTGTTGCTTGTGAATCCTGCAGATTCGCTGGAGAAAAGAAAACAAACTCAAGCAGTAAGTGGAAATGGACAATTTTCATAGCTGAACGGCTTTTTCCAAAAAGAGCTGGACTCATCAAATGATTTTAAAACTGAGAAATGCTGGTTATGAAGCTATTTGTTTTTCGGATTTTTGTACATGGTAAAGAGGGTCCAACATACCCAGTGGCTTATAACCAGACTTGGCCGCAACAATAAATTAAAAAGTACTTTTAGGAGTTAAATAAAGTGTCTTGGAAAAAATGGAATAAAACAAAAATGCTCTCAGACATAAAAAAAAAATGTTTATGTTTGTGCAGACAAAATGAAAAAATAATTGCAATAATATTGTTGAAAGAAAATGAATTTGTGTGACCTGTGAGTACTTTAAGTAATAAGGACCATTTTGGCACCTGGGGCAAAAAGGTTATGTGCTTCATCAGGAAGCAAGCTCATGTTTCAGTAATTGTCTTTGCAAAATCACCATCACCACACATTTCACATGACATATTGTGCCCAACTTTTTTTAATGTTGTCTCCATGGGGAATGTATATTTTGTGTCAGCTTGTTTTTGTTAGCTGCTCTTCAAACTGAAAAGTCAAGAACACATGTGATTCAATGAGGCGGAGATGTGCTGATTTTTAGAAAATGGCTGCTGAAAGATAGTTTATCACAGTTGTCTATAGTTAGAAAGTTTGGAAACCCATGTTGTAAACTATAACTCCTACCACTGTGATACCCATTGTGGTCACTAATCAGTTGGCTTGTCTTTGTTGTTTGTGTGCTGCAGAGCAGACGGGGCCTGGCCTCAGCATGGAGGAAATCATCAACAGACTTGAATAGTTTTTATATATATATATATATATATATATATATTATATATATATATATATATATATATATATATAATATATATATATATGTACATATAACTCACAAGTCTAATTTTAGCAACATTTTATAGTTGGATGGAGAAGTGGGGGAGAAAAAAAACACAAAAGCCAAACTGGTGTGGGAAGCAGAGCAGTGAATGTCTGGATGGAGGCCAGGGTTTGTCACAGCTGGCTTTCCTGAAGTTTCTCCGCTCCACAGCGTCAGCGCGGAGCTTCAGTGGCTCAGTATGTGGCTGTGTTCTCCTCCACAGCTCCACTGTCAGCGGCTTCACTGCAAAAATGTGAAATTTCACCGCTTACTTTTTAGTACAGTTTCTAAAGACGCACCGATCCACAATTTTCACTTCCGATTCAGATATCTGAGGTTCAGTATCATCTGATTAGATACAGAAAAACAGCTGAATTAACTTAAAACATTTCTTTTCTTTTTTTTTCTTTTAAACATGGACATAAATGTACTGAATTACAAATTTATTTGAGAACTCGGTTCCACTACAGCACACTGAAATACAGCTACCACTTCACAAGCTTGGTCAAACATTAAAAATTAGGAGTAGAACAGCCAATGCAAAATAAATAATAAAGAAACTGACAAACAAAACCCAAACTTTTGCTTTCGGCAAACATGTAAAAAATTGTTCTTCCCCCAAAGTTCTTTGAAATTGTTCAGAAAGTACAATTAGGAATTCAAAATATGATTTAAAGTAAGTAATAAACCAGGACATCTCTCAGAGCACAAATCATAGATTTAGGTTGAATAGATCTGGCACATTATCTCCAATACACAATCTTGTTTTTTTTTATTTTATTTTTTTTAATAATATTGGACCCATACAGATAAAAATATTGGATTGATGCATCTTTACGTTAAATAACTTATAAGTAACAAAAAGTAAACTAATGCCTTTTATGAAAAATTACTTGTAAGATAGTTTTGTCTTATTTCAAGTACTATAAGATATTTGCACTAGAAACTAGACCAAAAATAATATAAGACTTAGATTTTTGTGTTGTTTTTTTTTTTTTTGCAGTGTTCTCTGTAGGACACTTGCTGAAATGTTTGTCCTTGTCGTTCTCTGATGGTGGGAAACCTTTCCGTCTGTTCTCCTGCATTCGTAGCCACAGATTGAGCGTTTGCTGAAATAACAAATCACATCAGGCTGCAGCAGGTCTGCATTATCACCAGGAGCTTAAATGGTAGAGTCACGAATGCACAACCCTTCCTTTGTGATTTCCCCATGAAACAGCATCACTAAAAGCAAAAACAAAAAATCACATCTCTCCTCAGACTTTTCAACAATCACCCCCCCCCCCCTGGACTTAATAACCATCTAATTGTGCGCAATTATTTCCCCCAAAAAAATTTCGATCACATTCGCCCCAGCGGGCTTGATACCCGAGATAGAGCAGCTTTGGAGAGTCAGACGGCGTGCGTGTCTCTTCTTGGCGGTCGCAGCGCTGCAGTTCTGGGGGAGATTAGTTGCTAAGAGGGAAAAGTTGGTGTAATTAGGGTGTGGAGCTTGTTGTGGCTACGGGGCGAGTACGTGGGAGGATGTGAGACTGTCAAACAGGCTGGAGCTGAGTGGGAGGCCGGCCGGGGGGAGGAACTGGTGGGTCACAAACAGAGTTGGGTACTAACTAGTAGCATTTTTGGAAAAAGTACTTTAAAGAGTATTTTTTATTACATGGTGCTTTTTACTTTTACTCAAGTAATTTTATTATGAAGTATTGCTACTCTTTTTTGAGTAAAATGTCTGGATTCTCCACCAACTGAATAAAATGTTTTAATCAATTTCACCAGACCTGAAGTTTTTAAGTTTTATATTGAAGAAACAGATTTGGAAAAGAAAATATTTTTCCTGCTTTTGTTATTTTTTTCTTACTTATTTGAATATTGTCATTTTTGTCCTCAAAAGTACCAACATTTTCACTTAACAAAATAACAATTTGGTATATCTGATTGTGTACATTTTACATTTTAACATTAAATAATTGATCATTTAATCAGTTACTCTGTGCTTAAGTAGACTTTTTACCAAATACTCTTTTACTTTTACTTGGGTAATTTCTTGGACGCCTGCTTTTACTTTCTTCTACTTGAATAAAAATATGCTGTATTGTGACTCTTACTTGAGCACAATCTTTCTCCTGGGGTAGTGAACGACTCGTCTAAAGTCAAATCCCAACAAGAACATTAGTTTTTTCCCCTCCCAGGTGCTTCACATCACTTCTATAAGGTATAGGTCTAGTGATGATTTATTTATCCAGGTATTTTGGCAAACGTTAGCCTCGTTGTGAGCCAGTTTCGAAGATTACAGGTCAGAGAAATGGGTGTAAAGAAGCTAATAATGAGTTTATCTTCATTGTCTCGGTTCTTTGGAGAAACGAGACAATGGTTCTCCACGCTGCACAGGAAGTTAAAGTTTCTATGTATGGCAAGCAGATTTGGCCCCCGGATTGTTTTCACTGAGTCTGCATCCTGACAGGGTCAAAGGCAGATCATAAACTTAATTACGTGCCTGATTTAGAAAAAGATGCAATGAGGGCGGTGAAGAAATGTTCACAAGCTTGCTAAGTCATTTTGTTTTCTGTGAAAATTTACATAGAAAATGTCATTCTAAGAGTTCTCTCTTTTTATGAATGAGAAAGCTAGTTTTTAAACATTTTTGTTTTCCAGAAATTTTACTTTGTCTGAAAAATCTGCAATCTTGAAACTATTATTTTGATGTAAGAAAGGAAATAGAAGTAGCTAATCACAGAAACAGACCTAAAAGCCCTGAAGAAGCATCCACTATTAAAATCCTTTTGAACCATTTTGGGTAATTGGTAGCATAGAAATGTTCCGCAGAGGAAGAGAGACAGACATAAACAACTTGTTAGCATTGGAAAAACTGTTAGCTACTAACATTTAGCTAAAGACTTTTAAATGTCCTGTCAGCGTTTGCTTCTCATTGCCTCTTGTTTGTGAACTAGATAATTTTGCACTGAACAGAAATTCTCTAAAACATAGTTTTAGATTTATGATGCTTTACTAAAGTTGTGAAAACACACTAAGGAGCATCTTTATGTTTACTTGACATTCAGACCACCTCAGACACATTCATCCATCCATTGTCTGCCACTTATCAGAGGTCGGGTCGCGGGGGTAGTAGCTTAAGGAGGGAGGCCAAGACTTCCCTCTCCCCATCCTCTTCTTCCAGCTCCTCCGGGGGAACCCCAAGACGTTCCCTGGCCAGCTGGGAGACATAGTCCCTCCAGGGTGTCCTGGGTCTTTCCCGGGGCCTCCTCCCGGTGGGACGTGCCCGAAACACCTCCCCAGGGAGGCATCAAGGAGGCATCCTGACCAGATGCCTGAGCCACCTCAACTGGCTCCTCTCGATGTTAAAGAGCAACACACATACCTTGATGCACATTAATTAACTTCCCAAGATCTCTTCTATCTCTTGTTCTTGGTGGTACAGCCAATGAGTGGCAAAGAAAATGAATGCCACTCCTGAATTGGCTGCTTTGCAAATGGAAGCCAATAGCCAAAGTATTTCAGTTTCCAAAGCTGTATTTTCTTTGGAATATTTTAGATAAGCTCTGTGAAAAAAATCATTCTCTTGAGTTTCCCAGAGAAATCTGCGAAAAGGTGAATCTGCGGATGCTGAGCCGCTAACAGACGGGAGGTCTGCTGACTCACTGAACACGGACCGGAATAATCTGCAATAATTATTGTCCATTAAAACAAAGTTTATAACTGCGAAACCTTCACTCTAAAACATGGGGTGTGTAGCTTTTTTTCTTAAAATTTTATCTTGTCGTTAAGCTGGATTTAGCTAGCAGCCTCCCCCGCTGATGATTGGCTACTTAGCGACACATGTTTGCAGCTCGCCCTCTGATATCCCATAAGAGCACCGGGGGTGTAATTACTTTTTCCCACGCTTGTGTTGACAGTCATGGAAACATTTTACCTAATAAAACAAAAAATAAAGAACCTATTTTAGCTTAGACAAATGAGACTCCTGTGTGCTATAAAGCAGAGGCGCTATGAGGTGCTAAAACATGCTCTTTACAGCCCCAGCGGTTGACCCAGGGGGCGGGCGCTGCCGTTTAAAGGCTTAAGGGATGATTTGAAAATTATTTAGACTGCAAAGATTATAGGTTTTGTGGTCAAAACACAGAACATCATACCACATGTAACAAAGCCAACGCACAAACACGCAGACAGTGGCGACGCGAGATGTGCACGGATTGAGTCACAGCTCAAAGAGGAGACTACATATGGAGCTGATTAGAAAAGAGTCTGTGGAGGCTTTCCTACGTGTTGCCATCTCCATGGCGGCGTGCGTGTGTGTGTGTGTGCGCGAGTGTGTGAGAGACATTGTATCTGGTTGTAAGGCAGTGTTTCTGCTGTTGTAAACAGAGCAGGCAAAGCTTTTGCCTGGAATTATTACTCTGCGGTGTAAGTAGGAGGAGAAGCTCTTAAAGAGCAGGACAGCGAGCAGAGGTAAAAAAAAAAAAGGCATGGCAAATGAAATCAGGGAGCAGCGCTGAGAGACAGCAGCAGAGATGCACTGAGAATTAGGAGAGGGCGAGGTCTGGGTGGGGAGGGGCACGGACGTGTTTTTCTTTCTTGCCTTCTGGCTGAAGACAAACGGGGAAACACCCAGCTTCAATGCACCTTGAGTGTCTAATGAGTGGGTCAGTTTTCACTCATAGCTGGAACGAAGCCTCCAGCTTTACTAGACGAGATGATGTATGACGTTTTCACAAGACATAAACTAGAGACGCACTGGTCTAATATGGTCCTGATATTGAAAACAGTTCTTGGTGAGATTTCGGTGACAATGCGCCTGACCTATAAGGACAGATCAATGCTCGGTGCATTCCTAACATAAACGCCATATTTTTGCAGAGATCAGTAGCTGATTTCTGGGTTTTATCGCTTTTTGGATTTTCCAGATCTGTGAGAAAAAAAATGAATTTCAACTTGTGCTTGAGAGTAGAGAATCGCCTGTGTTTGTGAGTGAACATAAAGTTAACTTGGATCACACACACCCAGTGAGAGGCCAAAAGAAAAACTTCAATCTCATTCCTTTTCAGGCTGATCAGATCTTCAGATTTTGGCTTAGCTTTGTCAGGGTTAGCTTTGGCTGCCATTTTATGGTCGCAAAGCTCCGAGATTCATTGAATCAAATGTTGCCATAGGAGCAGATGCTGAGCAGATGTGTGATATAAAGAGCAGATAACATACAGACCACCTCCCAGGCAACTAAAGCACACATACACTGGCACAGTAGGAGGTCCTTTCAGAAATTGCAGATTAACCAGCAGATCAGTGTTGAATCCGAGCCCCAGATTCTGCCTGTAACCCCAGAGTTGGTTAACAACTAAAGGTCATAATAGCTCCCCAAATCTCTTCAGTCACGCAGAGGCTTGGGATTTTATACTGAAGTATTACTGAACAATCTGCCACACAAACATACTGTGATAATGTAGGATGGAACGTGTGTATGGTGTGTCGGTACAGCTGAATCTCATCTAGCATGTATGCAGGAAGCAAAGATGGCAGAGCCTACTGAGTTTTGTGATCCACTGGTTCAGTCACGTATTCGCTGCTTTTAAAATGTAAAAATCAACACGTATTTTTTTGGCTAGTTGTTAAAAGTATTTTTTTGGAATTGTAAACAGGGAGGGTTTGTTGAGTCCAAGTTTATTATTTAGGCAACCACTTTGCCCAGTGCAAAACTCTGACGGTTTGCATGAACACGAAGACTCTTCTCTGGATCTGTTTCCATCCAACTGTAATCCAAATTTTAAATGAACTTCTAAAATGTGGATGAATAGAAAACCAAATAAGAAAATGTAAGCTAATTGAATTTATATGTATTGGTTTGGAGCGAATCAATTAGGGTACACAAAGTGTAACTGTTGATGATACACTGGGCTGTGATAAGCAGGAAGTAGAGGTTGCTAACTAGCATGGACCAAACATCTAAAAAAAAAAAAAGCAGAATCTTCCCCTCCGAGCCAAAAGTTTGGACTTTGTCCGTTTCATTCCTCTGGTAAGGACAGATGCATTTGCTTCCTCATAACTTATTTGGTGAATGTGTTTCTATTTCTTCTTTAGCACATCGACACTTTTGCGAAATTGATGGAGTTGTTTAAAATTTTGCCATTTCCATTAACCTTGACTTCAAAATATGCATAAAAAAACATTGATGGAATCACGGATAATATGGAAATTTAGTGTGGAAAAAAGACTCAAAGTTAACTATTATCAGTTTAAAGCTAGGCACAGCACTATGTCCTGTGTTTCCTTTGTTGGCATCAAGTTCTATGTGTTAGATTAGGAACACACTGTTAAGGCAAATACCTCCACTAACTGTAAAAGTACACAGAGACCAAAATTAATATAATATGCTAAAGATCTGTAATTCATTGATTGCTTATTGTGATTTGTTTAAGTTCACTCTGTGCTGCTAAACGTGATATTTTTATACTATTTTACTTTGCATCACTGACGTTAAATAGGTTAAAGTGGAACTGCAGCCATGCAGAGAGAACATCTGGCTGTATGGAGTCTGTGCGTTGAACTTCCGCCTTAACACACTCATATTGGGCTTAATCGGCGTTGGGGAGGGTGAGTGTGTGTGGGATTAGTGCCAGTAGGCCGTGGTGTCTTTTGAGCTCATGTGCGGTCCCGCCACATGTCGGACTGTCTGTGCAAACGACCGACGCAGTAACACAGAACATGTCTCAGAGGGATTTGGGACAGCGGGCTTCAGATTAGAATCTGGATCCAGCGGAGGTTTCCTCCTCTTCCACACACGTGACCTGGTGCCCTCCAACGCCAAGCCTGTTACCTGTTGGTCTGCTTAAAGCTCATCCACTTGTAATATTATTACAAAGGGTAAAGTTGCTAGCTTAAAGCCAGTGAATCTGGATGATTGTCCTCTTAGTCCATGTGGGAAGACTGCCAGGGTTAAGTGAGCGTGGGATTTTCACTCTGTGCCAGTTTTAGTGAAATCCCTAAATCAGTTTTTCATAGCTTGGCAATTGGAACCCAACAAACAACCTAAATTTAGATTTTTATGTGACCAGATGGAGGTCTGAGTTGTTTAAAATGACTGATGGTATTTTGTGCAGTAAAGCCTCTGGCTCCAGTGGGTGGTCAGTAGCAGTTGTTAGTTTTGGGTGTGAAGAGCAGCAGGGGATTAGGTCTTCAAAGTAGATTTTGAGGGATTTAATTGTTTTTGGGGCAAAATAACTGGAGGCTCTTGTTCTTGGGGAGCGTGGTTTGAAGATTCTAAGCCTCAGGAGCCTTTGTCAATTTCTAACCCCTCAAAGATCTGATGAGTTTTTTTTTTCTATTACTCACATCCCACTTAATTTTCGTTGGTTATTTAAGTGTGGCCATGTTTTCTTTGTAGTCAGTAGCAAAAACTTGTTTTTCCATAACAGTCCTGCTGCTGGGATGAGGTGTGTTGTTTTTTTTTCCCTTCTTTCTTCAGCTTCATCAAATTCCGTTGATTTTGCAAAACTGCAATGGAAACACTTTTTTTGATTGGATTCATATAGCTTTAAATGCCCCGACCCTTCACTGCTGTAGACTCAGACATCTGACCTACAAAGAACTACCTGCCACTCGATGTGGAGGCTTTAATGGAGTAACACACTCACATATTTGATAATCACTAGATATTTTTAGTGTCAGTAAGGTATTTAGAAGTTCATTCAGACCATCCATCTATTCCTTGTCAGGTCACAGGGATACCGGTTTAAATAGGAAGACCCAGAATTCCCTCTGTCCAGCTACTTGAGCCTTCTGTGATCATCACAGTGATTCCTCAGACAGTGGTACAAATAACTCACAGCAGAAAGTCAGAAAATACATATTCGGAAAGCTGTGTCTTTATATTCATATATTATAGGTTTTAGGGTGAAATTGGAAACAACAAGAAGTTTCTGGTAGATATCTAGTACTGCAAGCATTCAGTAGAAGCAGAATGGGGCTATGCACCACTGGAGTATCTCCTGGCTTACTTTAGAACAGTACAATCCAGTCTATTTAGATGTTGTTAGCCTAATTAACTGCGTCTCAGTCCCGCAGGCCAAATCCACGAAAGTTTGTTTCCACTTTAACTGTAAGTACAGAACAGTAGGCTGAAAGTTTAGAAGCGATTCCTTAAGTCCAACATCAAAGAGTTGTGCTAAACAGCCTCAAAACTTTCTCAAAGCTCTAATTGGCTTTAAAACTCCACTCTGAGCGCACACAGTAGTGTTGCGTAAGAGAAGAGAGCCAGCCCGGGGTCAGCAGCGCTAATTAACGTCTTTGTTTTGCTACTGTCGGCCATTGTTCACTCATATCCCCCTATGCTGTCTACTGAAACCTGTTCCACAGAGGAAACCCCACAGCGCTCACTCCTGTGTACCTGCTGCTCACCATCACCACACAACAGGGTGGGGAAACCCCTTCAGTGTTGTTTGTTCAGCCATATGCAGCAACACGTGGCGAGCCCTTAGCTCACCTGAATGCTTCCTGGCATGTGTTTAGTGGAGACTCCCACTGAATTTGGATTTCCCAAAGCTCAGCAGATATAAATTCATAAAGAAGTGAAATCTCCTTTAGTGTTCTGGATCTGCTTTTTGCCACACAGAACAGATTCCTCTAAATATATGCAGACGTAAACAAGTTCAGCCTAGTAATTTGGTATTTTGCAGCAGATTGTAGTTTTTATTTTTTTTTAACTTTTTGCTACAAACACAACAGGTGATCAAAAAAAGATAGATCCATCAATCTTTTATGCGTGTAGCAATACCAAGCGACTGCAACATGCAACATCAGGAAAAAGGAGCACGAGAAACTGGAGAAATACCAGGGCCTCAGGGAAGAACTGGAGAGGGCCTGGAAGGTGAAGACCACAGTGGTGCCTGTGGTCATCGGGGCCCTCGGGGCAGTAACCCCCAAACTGGAGCAGTGGCTACAACAGATCCCAGGCCTCTGGTAGAGGACCCGAGCTCAGAGGATAAGAAGGAATTTTTAAATTTTTTTTTATAATGAGTTTACTAATGCATAGAAAAATCTCATTGTAACATATAATCTATATAAATATAAATGATGTGTAACAATTTTATGTTTACAACTGTAATACCTATAATAATTTTGTGAATTGTCAAATTCAATTATAGTAAAAATTACATTTTACAATTCTGTATTGTAAACTAAAATATAACATTTTGTATTGCAAAATTATAAAATTTAAAAATATTAAATTGAAATATTTTTAAATTGTGAATTGTGAATTTTCATATTTAGCATTTAACTCCTGCAGATGGCTTCATGAATGTTCCTGTCTGGAGAATACTGGGGCAAACTGAGGCAAATCAAACAAGTTGGTTTTAGAAAAGTAAATTCATCCTCTCCACTCGCCTGGTTTTGCTGTGAGCAGTAAACACTCAGGGCGTGGGGGTCGGAGGTCGCCCGGGTGGTAGGCTGTGGTAAATTGCCAAATTCACATTTAATGAAAGAAAGCGTAATCTGGATTAGTTTTGTTAAGCACCGTTTCCCCTGGGCCAAATGGAGACGGGGGAGGGACGAGCCAAAAACGCTTTTCAGCTGGAATAATTAAGTCTTTGCCTTCTCTCTTCCTGCAGTTAATTAAGACGAACGTCCAGGCTCTTCATATTCGCCTCTTCAGCTAAAGGAGGAAGAACAGCTGCAGCTTTTCACTGAGTTCACAGAGTTTCTGTTGTTATGGTGCATTTTGTTGCTTGACCGGATTCAGCAATCACGTTAGTTTCTCATTTGACTCGGCTAGTCAGACGTTTTCGGTTACTTTCGTGCTGTCGCGAGATGTGGAAAGAACAGAACGGAAAGAGATGGCGGAGCTGCTAAATTAAAGTTAAAGTCAGATGTATTTTTTCCATCATGTCTGTCTTTCAGTCCCTGAGGATCTGTCCCTGGAGGAGAGGGATGAGCTGTCCAGCATCCGGCAGAGGAAGAGGGAGCTGCTCGATGACATTGAGGTGCGTTTTTTTTGTTTTTCAGGAATTGGTCGCAGCGCCAGCTGCTCAGGCCTTCATTTATTATTTCTCACTGGGGTTTGCAACAGGAAACACTAAAAACGCAAACACTTGAGTTCTAAAAGACACAAAGTGAACGATGAGACACTTCGTTTGGTGTCTGTTGAGATTCTGTTTCGCCGTTCTTGTTTTAGATTCAAAAGAATAAACCACAAATTTAATTGAGCACAGATATATGTACACTCCTTCAAGTTGGGTTGTTGTGTAGAATTAAAACTAAATCTGCAGTAAGGCAAAAACAGAAAAACAGAAAGTAAGGAAAAAGATTGAATGGTGATTAAAAATAACATACTCAGGTTCAAAACGGAATGTTCCTGAGGAATGAGCAGGAAATTGGAAGAATGTACAAACTGTGCTTGTATATTTATGAATAAGAAAACAACAACAAACTAATTGAGTTTGTTGGAGAGATGATTCTATGAGCTGCAGGGAGGAAGGGTCTGTGATTGCGCTCCTTTGATCATTCAGGATACAGCAGTTTGTCTTTTTCATCCACAGAGATCTGGATTCATGGTGCCAAAAGTTACAAAATGTTTGTGGGAAAAGTCTTTCTGTTTTACTTTTCTCTGTCCTTTGTTATCATTTATGCCCGTGTCCAACAGGTTTGCACACTCCAGTTTCTTGGAGTGTGCAAACCTTAATATTGTCTTCCCTTTCCTTTTTTATTTTTGGTGAAATAAATAAAAAAGTTGCCTCTGTAAAAAAATAAATTGAGAGAAGGTTTTCAAGTTTCCTTTTTTTTTTCAGATTATCTTTATAACTCATCTTCTCTGCAGGGTTGATATTATCCAGGTATTCAAAAAGCATTTATTTAATTTCCCTTTTTGATAAATAAAGTATTTTTGAATTGAATTTGAATTGAAATTTCATGGGAATCAACAGCTCTTTGTCTCTCCTCCACCTCTCTGGGTCTATTTGCATGCTGCAAATGTCCCAACTGAAAGTCTTTGCGCAGCCAGGTTCCTCATTCTATCTGATGTATGTCCCAGGGCGAACGTTGCTCTGGTCTCTGTTTTGACACAAAGACAGAGAACGTCTGGATGATGATTTTCTTTCTTTTTCCCAGAGGCTGAAATTTGAGATCGCAGAAGTCATGACAGAGATTGAACAGCTGACGTGTGTCGGGGAAAGGTAGGTCAAAGTTCACGGTTATAGTTGTTTGGATATATTATGCTAACTTGTATTTTGTACTTATGGTAGTTTCTGTGTACGGTTTCTCTTCTTGGTAGACCCTCTCTGTGATTTCATAGATTTTATTTGTTCAGATGGGTTCTAATAGGGCTGAAATGATACCGCAAATGCCATTAAAAGTCGAGGTATTATTAAAACTCAACTATTAAAATTCCTCGAGAAAAATTGACCTGCCTTGGAGCTTTGTTAATTTATGTTTCATTATTTAGCGCACTGTTTTCTGGCCGGGACATTATGTGTGTCACGCGGAGCTCTGACTTCCACCTCTGAGTTGTCGACGGAAACTAAATGACTGGAATTATAACAGCAGCTTTTATCATGATGATTATTCTAAAAGTTAATAAAAACACAAGATTTAAAATCACAATATTGCATCAGACCAATAAATATATATATTAAAAATGTAATAAAAAGTTTAATATCCGCATAAAAGCCCTTTTTTAAAAACATATTTTAAAAACTTATACAACACCGGATGTATAAGTTTATTCAATATGAAAATATACACTTGAATATGTCAAATTGAGGTTAGGTGATATATGCATGAAAGTTATTTTATATAATTGTGAAGTTGAATGAAAAGCATATATGTTTGTTTTTTCTGTGGTACAAAATGAATAAACTTCCTCCATGTTTAAAGAAGGTGGTGGCAGCATCATGCTGTCCCTTTAGCCAGAACCTGATCAGAGTCCATGGATCTCAGCTAGAGGTTCTGCGATGAAATGCTTCAGACCAGTGCATATTCATGTGTCAGAATGGCCCAGTCAAAGCCCAGGCCTAAACCCCAAAGAGAGCTGAAAGCTAACAATGGACACTTCCAGGACCTTTTCGTCCTTTCATTTAAAAGATGTAACATCAGCAAAAAAAGCTTGACACAAGCTTGAATATTCAGATTTTTGTTTTAGAGTTTTATTCTAAAACAATTTGAAAATTATATACACTTATTTACATTTATTTATTTTTGTAAAATCAATTATCAAGCTGTGTTTAGCTTTAAAATATATATGGAAATCTAAATGTGTTGGCACTAAAATATGTCTCTGTATGGGATTCATTTCCTGCAGCCTTTTGCATAGATAAACTATACCAGCTGCTGTTGACAGGAAGTGTTGGCAGCAACGTTCTAAATGATCTTCACTTATTTCTGTTTGTTTTTTTCAGTCAACATAATTACAGTCTTTGTCGTTTTCCCCTCTTTGCTCCAGATAGAATTATCCCAGTAAATAGTTCATATTATCATGTCATATTCACGTCTGCTTTGGATTAAATGAAGCTCTTGTGTGCATGTTGCAGCAAAACGTCCCAGAGGAACAAGCAGATCGCCATGGGCAGGAAGAAATTCAACATGGATCCCAAAAAGGTTCGGAGTTCTGTTTCCATCAGAACCGCCAGGCTCAGACTTACTCAGCTGTGAGAGCAGGAATAAATCGATTCAATAATAGCTACAAAAATATATTTATTTCTGTAGTTTTATGGAAGGTATTCAGAAACAGCACAATAATACAAGTTATTCCGAGAGGATTAGGAGGAATGGAGTATATATATATATTTTTTTTATGAAAGATATTCGTACAATCTATACTGTCACGTATTTTGATATAAGAGCATGCTGACGAATAGCATAAAGGAGTGAGAAATAAAAAAAAAAAACTCTTCTCCTTTTCCGACAAGTATGGAAGCTTATGTTCCAAAACAGTATTTTTTGTGGGTATTTTTTTATTTATTTGTTTGAAACAAATAAGGAAGAAGAAAGAACTGTCATTTCCACATGGGCCTGAGATGAACGTGCGTGTGTTTTTGTCGTCTCTCTCGCTCTCCTGCAGGGAATCCAGTTCCTGCTGGAGAACGACCTGCTCCAGAACACTCCGGAAGACATCGCCCAGTTCCTCTACAAAGGCGAGGGCCTCAACAAGACCGTTATTGGGGACTACTTGGGCGAGCGGTGAGGGAGAAATTCCTCTTTGTGCGAGATTTACACCCACCTTTGTGAGTTAAAGAAGATCACTGTCTGTGTCGACTAATTAAGGAGAAGATGACTAAATCTGCCAGAAAAATGAAGCTTTGAGATGGAGTGGGTGTTTTGTTGTATGAAGCTCCCCATATGGACTTAAAGCTGGTCAAAAAAAACCAACCATCTAGCTCCTCACACCGCAGGCCTGACTATAAAAATACTACAAGTCAAAAGTTTAACAGGAGCAAGGCTTATGAGATAAAGTTAATACAGTTAACACAGTATGAGTATGGGGCTTAAAGTTTAATCACAATATTTTAACATAATAAAAATGACAACAAGAACCATTACCTCTCTTTCAGATAACTTGTATGATTATTTTCTGTACACAGACTTTATCAATATTCAGATATTGTAAAAAAAACATAATTTAGATTAAATAAGAGATGCAATTAAATTTCCTATCCGTTTACAAACAGTTTGTTTCCTAATAAAAAATCTCTAAATTTGTTCTAATTTAGAGATTTAATTTTCATCTTAAATATTAAGGCAGAAATTGCTCCCAATTTTTGTCTTAATATTAAAATCACAAACATTTGGCTCAAATGTCTGATTTGCTAGAGATTTAGAAAGAGCATCAACAAAATCAAAACATATTTGGCAAAAAACATAGGAATTGTGCTTCGACAGAGGAGAGTGAGCAGCTGCAACAAGAAGAGCTGTTTGGAAAGAGGAGGAGCTTATTTGCATATTCATAAAGAAGAGTCCTGCATTTTAAATGAGTCCCAGATGCAGAGCTACGTTGCAGATGTTTAAATGCATGAAAGGATTATTTTTAAACTACATCAACCTCAGCAAGAAACAGAAACATTAATATTGAAAACACTATTGGGACTTTTTTGTACTGTTGCTTAGAAAAACAATTTTTGATTTCTAACTTAAAAAAACAAAAAAACAAAACATGTTCTTGCCAGCAATAATTAGCAAACAGCTGTTGGATCTGCACATCTGCTGAGTTCATTATAAGAGCTACTTCTCAGAGCAACGCTGGTAAGAATGTTGTTAAAGGGTTAATAGAGGAGCCATGTTATGATGACTTCCTGGAGGGAGAGTTTCTTAAAGTGACAGAGATCCAATTTCAAAGTGCTACTTTTCAAAGTCAAATTTTTTTTAAGTCATATTAATAATACATATAGCATTTTTTTTAACAACCAAAGTTAACATAGTTACTTGATAATGCTACAAAAAGCCACAAAATGTGGCTTGAAAATACATAATAATGCTTCTTTAAAGAGAAATGCCCTAAAACCATTATTGGCTGGTTAAAACTTTATATAAACAGGATGTAGGGTATCAGCCGATTTATCAGGGATTCAGATAACCGATAAGTGTAAAGATAGACTCTAATGACCACAGAAGCTTGCTTGTGCTTCTGTTTTATTTTTTACTTTTTATCTTTATCTTTATCTCCCAAAACCAAGAGAACAAAGACGGTGATGATTTCAGGTGTGCATTGTTCTGCATGGAGCTGCAGGAACGACTCCGCTTCTTCTTTGGTGTGTTTACCAAACAGTTAAAGCACATGGCGCTTGTGCATCTGCTTTTGCATTTGTGGTCACACATTAGATGATTTACTGAAGGCTTTATTCGCCGAGAATCATCAAAGAGGCCACCTACCCATTGAAGCCACATGAAGCACAAGCTAAAGGGTCTGCACTCAGTAATTATCACTAATTAAACTAATACAAGAAGCAGGAACCTATCATTACATGCTGAGCAGTGGCCAAGATGAAGATGGGGAATCGTGCAAATGAGCTCTGATTTTTATTGCATTTTACTGTCAGCTTTACAAACAGCTTTCTTCTCTCAACTTCCTTCGCAATAATGGCGTCTGGAAACTCGTGTAAACCCTCGGAGGACCGCCGTCTTTAGGTGTGACGGACAGAAAGCAATAACTGCTCCGCCCTGGCTGCAGTTAAAGATACAAACAGGCAATAAGCAAAAAGTCCACACTCTACCTCCGAATACAGCACAAAATGTTATTGAAATGTGAGATTATTACTGTGTTCAGACACATATTGGCTCACAGAATGCAAACATCTATGTCAGAATAGTTTTGGTTTGGCTTGGAGACGCACATGCTCGGATTTTAATGATAAATATGGTGACTACAGAAGCAGGTAAACTTGTCGTCTGACAGTCCTGAGCCGCCTTGACAAACTAATGACAGAGAAAGAAATGCTTAGCGGAGCTTTATGAACGTTTCTCCTCTAAATCAACCCGCTGCTTCACCTGCTTACAGGAATGCAGAGAATGACTTTCTCCCTGCATTCACATCAGCTGCGTTTCCACTTACCATAAAATTTAAGTTACAAAAATAAATTTGCCGATTTGGAAATGCTTCACATTTTCGACAAAACGTTTTTGCGCTATCACCTCAAAAACTGTTTTTTCACCCGTATTAAAATAGATGTATTTCACAAAACTGCAATGACAAAAAAAATTTTACATCACGTGAGTTATGTGAGCAACAGTTGGATGTTACTACTGGTGGAAACCATAGGAAGACGTTTTTTTTTTTTTTTTTTTTCAGACAATGTCTCACTGGCTTCTCCAGAGCTCTCACAGCATCACACAGATTATAAAAAGTTGTGTAATTACTGTAATTTTCCCAAAAACTCTTCATATGTAGCTGCTCCCAAGTAGGCGGGGCTTGTTGCTTCAACACCTGAATAAGACGCCAATGTCTCCTCTGATTGCCTGATAGATGATGAGAGTTGTGTTTTTCCACGTTAGCCGAACATAGACAAAAATTTACACACATTTGTAATGGAAACACAGCTCTTGATTCATCAAAGATTGATGAATCTTGACATAAAATCAAACTCTAAATTCTCTTTTCTAATCTAGGGATGACTTCAACATCAAGGTGCTTCAGGCTTTTGTGGAGTTGCATGAGTTCGCCGACCTGAACCTCGTCCAAGCTCTACGGTGAGAAGACACATCTGCCTTCCTTGCCTCGTATTCAGAGAGAAGAGAAGGTCTAATATTAAACACATCCTGTCACATTCTCCACTGTTCAGGCAGTTCCTGTGGAGTTTCCGTCTGCCAGGTGAAGCCCAGAAGATCGACCGCATGATGGAGGCGTTTGCCTCGCGCTACTGCCAGTGCAACCCTGGAGTCTTCCAGTCCACAGGTCAGACGAACCGCCGCTTACAGATTCCTGAATGCTTCTCTCAGGTGTTCCATCACAAAGCTGTCAGATGAGCTCCAGCAGCTCTTTGAGTGTTTCTCCAGCATGACAAGTGTTAGTAGTAAGGGGGAGGGAAGCGGCAGGACTGAGAAAACACCAGAAAACACGGGAGATGAAAGCAGACGTGGGTTTTTAGCCTTTCCTGTGTCCATATTGGTCCAAACTGTACAACAAAATAGTGACTAGTAACATATTTGAATGGGATTTTGTTTTTTATAAAACATACTATCAACTCAAGACAAAGTAGCATCAGACAGTGACGTGAGAGAAAGTGCTGCATCCATCACCTTTCACCGCAGTTACAGCTGCAAGTCATCTGTTGTCGCATTTTCGACAGTTCTTTTTCTAAAACAACCAGTACTCAAGTTCTGAACAACCGTCCTCCACTGCGAAGAGAGAAGAGCTGAACAAGACGACTGCGAACGTTTGGGAGATTGGCCAACACAGACTGAACATCTTTGTTCACTTCCTCTGCTGCCTTTGCTAAAACTACAGGCAGACTACAATTCTAAAACAGAGCAGAAAATGGACGTCACTCCTCACAACTTCTTCTGTTCTCTGATTGGCCTGGTCAAAAATCTACCATCCATGGGAGAAATTCCAGACTCAGATACAAGAAAAATAGCACAGGAATGCATTAGCCAGTGTAGTATTCTTTTACTGGACGGAAAACATTTCGTTTAAAAAAAAATCAAGAAAAAAGAATTTCACCCTTGCATGTTTTTGTGGACAACAAAAACGCCTCTTTTCATTAAACGCTGATCTATTGGCCCGACATCTGAACTAACCAATAACCCCAAACATGTCATACGCATCATACATAACAAAGGACCCAATGTCCATAGCTACCACAGAAAAAAAATAATGCATAAGGATTTCCCTCCTGCTTTGTTATTCACCATTTTTGTTTTCTTGTCTTGTTTCGTGCTATCCTTGTGTGGAGGCTTAATGTGCACATCCAATGCTCTATGTTTACTGCCACTTACAGGCCTGGAGGAGTAACAAAAAACCAAAAAAGTATTTTGGACCATTCTAGATGTTAAATGAAACAATTTCTGAAGATGGTTTCTTGTGGAGAGGGGTGTTTTTGAAACCGAAAAACCCCCAAAACATTCCCGTGTGGGAGATATCTGACAGGATATCAGATTGGAGAACTAAATTCCAGTGTGGGCCACACTCTTCAGGTATTTGTTTTAGAAGAACATTCAAAACCTCGAACCCTTTGACTTTCTATTCACCAATATGCACTTGTTTTTGTTGGCCCGTCTCATAAAATCCCATTCAAATACACTCCAGTTTGTGGTTCTGATGTGTAAAATAATCTGGAAAATTTCCAGCGTTTTGAATATTTTTGCCAGCCACTTCATCTGCAGCTGCACAGTAAACAACAGCAACAAACAAGGGTCATTTATAATTCAGGAAGAGTCAACCTGACTGAGTGATACATGCTGTTGTGATAAACAATGGCCTGCAGATACATCTAGCAGTGAATATTTAAAGGGCTTTTAGAGACCTGGTGAACAACAGCAGAGACGCTTCATCTGCTGAGAAATGGATGCACAGTCATTAGGTAAAAAAAATATTAGAAAAATATTGATGGCGTTTTTTTTTTTGGGTATTTTTTTCTTTTCATAATTTCCAGATTAAACAGGTTATTGAACTAAATGCACGTGTTTAATCCCAGGCCTCCGCTGGGAAAAAACTCCCCACAAAAACGACAGGGACATTTTAATGAGTCAGAGTGGATGTGGGACAGAGCGTTACCATGGGACCTCGACTCTGACAATGCCGACGCACTGAGCTCATAAAAACAACATGATCGCACATCTTTAATTACCACCAACACATGAAAGTGGCCTGTCTTCTCCTGCTTTGTGGGACTACATGAAAATTCCTCTTTCACAAAAGTCCCCCTGCTGTGCTGTGTTCAGTAGAGAGAAGTTTTTTTTTTTTTTCTATTTTACAAAAGGTGGAGGGAGGGAGGGCGTGGAGCTGAGAGAGAGACAATGGGACTGGAACAAACAGCTGTGTGAACTAGAACATTTCTGAAGAAATTTAACTGGGGTCTGCCAAAGTGTGCGAGTCGGTTTGATGCTGAAAATTAGCAACAACACTGAGGTGAATTAAAATCTAGTCAATAGCATGTGGAGTATCATTATTATGTTGACTAACAGGGACTTACTCCATTCTGTTTGAGAACAATTGTGCATTTAACACAATGCAGCCTGTGAATTGACTCCGTCCATCATCTGGAGTTGCTCTGTGAAAAACTCCAGATGACACAGGTGGAGACCTCAACAATCGCCTGGATCTATGACCACCTCACTAACAGACCAGTCTATAAGAAGGAACAGAGCAGACTGGACTTCTTCAGGAAGCTAAAATCCTTCCATGTTTGCAGCAAGATGCTGCAGCTCTTCTATCAGTCTGCCGTTGAGAGCGTCATCTCTTCTGCTGTCATCTGCTGTGGCAGCAGCATCAGAACCAGGCACATAAAAAGAGCCACCAATCACCACGTACAATAACTCTTTGTAGAATTTTAATTAATTAGTTATAACAACATTTAATTTCCTCTGGGGATCAATAAAGTATTTTTGAATTTTAAATAAATGTGAATTATTTGTTACGGAGCCCCATAGGGGACATGGCGATTTTTTTTCTTTTGTGTCTCCTCGCAATACTTTTGCGTCCCCTTGCGAGGGGAAAAAAACCTTTTGTTTTATTATGAAAACCTTGGGAATTTTATTATGTATACATCAAATAATAAAGGAGTGAAAAATTTAAGCTCTCAAAAACAATGAATTGTCAATTAATCAATTGGTCATGACTGATGATGAAGGGAGCTAACTCAATTTATCTCATTATAAAGAGATAGCTATATCTCATGTTAATATAAAAAATTGATACAGGCTGCATAACCAATATAAAAAAAGAAAACATTTCTCATATGGTTGTGTGGGCTCCACAGTTGTGCAGCCCACACAAGGGCATTATAGAAAAAACTGTAATGCTCCACTTGTGAAAGTATGTTAGGCTTCACCTTGACACTCAGACAAAAAACAAAACAAACAAAACACAACATTCCCACATCAACCAATAATGTATTAATTTTTATTAATTAAAATAAATAATTATTTATTAATATAATTCATTTGATTTAATTAAATAATATAATTATTTATTTGTTTACTTATTAATCCCTTTGGGATGAATAAATCTGTCATTCCTTTGTCCGAATCACACCAGTCTTTGAAGTGTTACTTTGGAAACTGACACACTAAACTGGCTCTCTGGGTCCAGCAGGTTTATTGGGTCACTAGAATCACTTATTGGCACATGAAGTAATCCAGTAAATGAGCGCACAAAGTCAGAGTCACCACTGTTCTTTGAACAGGAACCAGTCCAAACAGAGGATGAATTGTTATCGGTAAAATGTTTTAATCCCCATATTTGCATTATCACAGCACAAGCATGCTGCTTTCTCGCAACACAGGAGGCTTTCCCTGCACATATTTAATACGCAATACAAAATAGTTCACCCACAACATAATAACGATATCACGAAGGCCTCACAACATTTACTTTTTCACTCAAAACAGATTTTATTGGGCCAGCTACACCTTACTTTTTTTTCTCTTGTGTCGCCACCAGATGTCACTAAAACGAAGCTGTCATTGAATGCTTTTCATTATTTTGATTTAGATTTTTTTTAATTCACCTTTGTTAATTTAAGAAGTGGGATTTATACATAAACTTCAGTTTTGGTAACCCTGACTAGGATGATGTGATTTTTTTTCAGCCATGTCAGAATTGGTTTATTTAGCGAAGCCGCAAACACCTTTTTCGCATCATACGAGTCACATGATCAACAACCCGATATTACTGCTTGTGCAAACCACAAAGAAGAAAACGGCAGGAAATGGTGGGAGGACGGTGGGGCGGGTCGAAATATTTGTAATGACTTATTGCACGAACAAGCTTATTCACCTGTGATTTTTAATTGGTTTTCTTTTTCAATGAAGAGACTGTAATCGCAAAGTTGTGATTTTCGACACTAGCGGGATATCGACAAGGATTTGTGCACATTTGTAATGGAAAGGCAGCTAATGTTGCTGTTTTACACCCCAGAAAAAAAGGAACTGATAAATTACCAACTAAATATTGATCAACTTAAAGTAACGTTTAAATTTGAAAAATAAAAAAATGCTGTTTGTCAGAGACTAATGGGGGGAGGTTATAATTAACATATTCAATCTTCTCCTGTTGCAGATACCTGCTATGTGCTGTCATTCGCTATCATCATGTTGAACACCAGTCTACACAATCCAAACGTCAGAGACAAGCCCCCTGTCGAGCGTTTCATCTCCATGAACAGGGGAATCAATGAAGGAGGCGATCTGCCGGAGGAGCTTCTCAGGGTGAGAGTTTGTAATAGGCGTGTGTGTGCGTGTGTGGGTGCGTGTGCGTGTGTGTGCGTGTGTGTCAGTCTTGTAGTCAAGAACACCTAACCCGAGACCAAGACAAGACCAAGACCGAGGGAAGACCAAGACCAGCGCCCCGTGCTACATGACACAATAAAATGCGAAATATGATCAAAATTGCTCATCAAATTGATCTGAACAATTTACATTCCCATAAAAACACTTGGATATTAATTACTTTGAGCTAAAATAAATTTAAAAGCAGAACAAACTCTATGTTTTGCTTATCTAAACATATAATGCCCTGGGCATTTGCCCACATCTTTCATGTCAGAAATCACCACTGTCTGCACCATTAAACATAGCAATTGAGGCAATGACCTGACAGTAAACAATGCTTAACTATAAACACTGACCACAGAGCAACAAGCAAGAAGTAACCAAGCACAAGGCGTTCACTGTGACTGTTCTCACCCTCTCTCCCACTGCATGAAGCCAGGCAGCACAATGCTGCAATGTCTGCCATCATGGCAGACATTACCTCGAGACGAGACCATTGTCTCGGTCTCATCTCGAACTCGAACGCATTTGAGTCAAAAAATGGTCTCGAGACCAAAAACGGTCTCAAGTACTACAACACTGGTGTGGGTGAGTGTGTGTACGTGCGCGCACGTGTGTGTTTGTGATAATTGATAATCTATAATGCCTCCACCTCTTGTATTCAACACAAATGAGCCATGTTCTCCCATACCCCCCCAGTTTGATTAATAGTTTTCCTGCCTCGTCTGCAGAATCTTTATGACAGCATCAAAAATGAGCCCTTCAAAATCCCAGAGGACGACGGGAACGACCTGACACACACATTCTTCAACCCGGACAGAGAGGGCTGGCTCTTAAAGCTGGGTAAGTGGATTAACAGAACCTGGAGTGTGATGGTTTCTGTCAGCGGAGCATCGGAATTACTGAAAAAAAAGGTGTTTTTCTGTTTTCTGCTGAGTCAGTGTGTTTTTATGTGTTGCTTGAATTGATGTTTGATTTTCAAAAGCAATGCTGGAGGGTGATAGATTTTGGGGGAGGAAAATATATATATATATATATATATATATATGTATATATATATTATATATATATATATATAAATTCCCTTCTCACCCACCGCGGGTGGTTCTTATCCTCTGAGCTCGGGTCCTCTACCAGAGGCCTGGGAGCTTGAGGGTCCTGCAGTATCTTGGCTGTGCCAAGGACTGCACATTTCTGGACTGAGATGTCTGATGTTGTTCCTGGGATCTGTTGTAGCCACTGCTCCAGTTTGGGGGTTACTGCCCCGAGGGCCCCGATGACCACAGGCACCACTGTGGTCTTCACCTTCCAGGCCCTCTCCAGTTCTTCCCTGAGGCCCTGGTATTTCTCCAGTTTCTCGTGCTCCTTTTTCCTGATGTTGCAATCACTTGGTATTGCTACATCTACCACAACGGCTTTCCTCTGTTGTTTATCCACTACGACAATGTCTGGTTGGTTCGCCATTACCATTTTGTCTGTCTGGATCTGGAAGTCCCACAGGATCTTAGCTCTGGCGTTCTCCACCACCTTTGGGGGTGTTTCCCACTTTGATCTTGGGGTTTCCAGTCCATATTCTGCACAGATGTTTCTGTACACTATGCCTGCCACTTGGTTATGTCGCTCCATGTACGCTTTCCCTGCCAGTATCTTGCACCCTGCTGTTATGTGCTGGACTGTCTCAGGGGCCTCCTTGCACAACCTACACCTTGGGTCTTGTCTGGTGTGGTAGATCTGGGCCTCTATTGCTCTGGTGTTTAGGGCCTGTTCCTGGGCGGCCAGGATGAGGGCCTCTGTGCTGTCCTTGAGTCCAGCTTTTTCCAGCCATTGATAGGATTTACTGATATCAGCCACTTGGGTTATTTGCTGGTGGTACATCCCATGTAGGGGCTTGTCCTCCCATGATGGTATCTCTGGCACCTCAGCCTCCGTTCCCTGTTGTCTGAGACATTCACTGAGCACATTGTCTGTTGAGGCTTTGTCCCTGATGTATTTATGGATCTTAGTTGTTTATATATATATATATATATATATATATATATATATATATATATGAAAACCCAATAGTGATTTTTACTCCCCCAGACCTGTAAGCGGCGCTAAACGTTGATTCTGGGACATGTGCATTAAGTGGTTAACACAGAAAGAAAAAAGGAATGGTGAACAACAAAGTGGAGTCTTTTATGTGGAGGGAACACGTATCATATAGAACTAATAAACTACCAGAAGGTGATCAATCAATCAATCATTGCTATCTATGATGTGTTTGGGGTTGTAGGTCAGGTTAGAGGTAGGGCTAATACGCAGCGTTTTCTCATAAAATGTATTAGCCAATCAGAGTGAAGCTATTAAAGGTTCAACCCTGCCTGCGACCTTTGTGTCAAAATCAGAAGCTAAAGTCAGCTGGCAGCAAACGCAAAAGGTCATCAGCAAAACCAAGACGTAAATGTCACAAAGACTCTGAATCTGAATATATGGTATTTACAAATACTTTGTATTCAAGTCCATTTATTTTAGATGTTTCATATTGTTTGCAAAAAAATATAAGCTTGCTTACTTTGTCACCACCACTATTCTTTAGGCTCACTTGAATCCAATCCTTTTACCCAAATAAGTATGCCATTTTTATGAACCTAGCACAAAAATATACCAACCTTCCTTCTTATTAAACGTATGCAATTTATGGATTTCAATCACTTTGTGGAACTCTTTAATAAATAAGCTGTGATAACATGCATTCCAGAGTCGTACTATTATTTATAGGCTTTGGAATCTATTTTCACAGCAACCTGCCAATCTCTACTCATGTAAAACAACTTTAGCATAAGTCAAGATCAGCATGTTTCGGTTTGTTTGGACTTACACTAGTTTCCTGAAGAATTCAGTCTGCTTCCGCTTGGAGGAAGCTTTCCGCCAAGCGGAAGGTCACCACTTCCATCTGCAGTCAGCTGTTATTGCTAACAGGAAGCTAACAGGAGGGTCGTGACCTTGGCAAGTTCTGAACATTTTGCTTTACTCAGCAGTGCAGATTTAGCCATCTCAACTGGATATTTATAGAATCAACTTTGGCACAATTTTATTATTTTATTTAACAAAATAAAGCCCCAAAAGTCATTGTGTGTAGGCACCTAACCAAAACCATCCACTGATTTGAATAGTTTTGATCAGGAACTTGTTCTGTGATGTTTTGGTTTATTTTACCTGCGACAAGGTAAGTTGTGTCTATGGACACGTTTTGTATGCAAATCTCAACATTTATGTTGAAGCACAACTTCCTCCTGTAGACAGCTATCATCATCAAAAAACAGAAAATGCTGTTTGTCTACTTCATGACTTCTGATTTAATTAATTTAGAAGAAATATTAAAGATTTTTGATCCTTCGCCAATTTTTTCTCTGAAAATTCTGCACCTCCATCATGGTTGCTAAGATACTCTTCATAGGTTTGTTGGGCCTGACGTGTCAGTGGTAATTCAACATCACAATCACATCTTTGTTAAGCCTCTCCCATCCCCTCCGCCATGTGCCCACTCTTCTTCTTGGAATCCTTCAGAACTCCTTTGCCTCTGAGCCTTTCTCTCAAATCTCTGTGTTCTTTCATTCTGTTCAGCGTCGGCTGTTCCCTCCTAAATCTTTTGCATTAGGTGGTAGGTAACACTCCGTCCTAGTTCTTCCTCCCAAGCACATTGAGAGTGCCGTAGACTAGCAATAGCTGTCATATCTCTCCGAGCAATAGCTGTCATATCTCTCCGAGCACACCGGGGCCCCAGATGTGCGGGGCACCTCGTAAAACTGGCCTGTTTACCAGAGCTGTGAGGCAACAGAACGGCTGTGGGGTGATGGGTGAAGTCCATCACAGGCAGGCTGGAGGGAACTGATCTGCATGCAGAGTGCCTGGAGTCTTCCGGTGGCTGTGGAGGGGTTTGGGTGATGCACATGGTTTATCTTAGGTGGTGCCCACGCAAAGAACTGATTCCTTTTTCCAAGAACTGCATTCTGCTCAATACATCTTCTCTTTCCTGCTGTTTTTTCCCCTTCTAGTTAAACCAAACGTCTTTAAGTAAGTTAACATTAAGCTTCTAAGTTTTAATGCAAGTGTGAATCTCAATAAATTATAATGAAAAACGTTATGTATTTCATTATAGATTTTGTGTTTGTTATACAGTTATGGACCATTAATTTCTATGCTTTTGGCTCACTGTTATTAAAAATTCAACATGTTTTTGTGTTATAAAATGTGCTTATTACATCGGAAAGATTTAAAACTGACTTTTAATAGATGTTATGGCCTAAACACTGCAGACTTGATGTCAATATCTTCAAGTCTGCATGAGGTGATTACTATGGAAATAGGTTGTTCAAACTGTTTTATCAAAGCATAATTCTGGAAGATTTAGTGAAAGGAAAAAAGGTGGGCAAATAAAACTGTCTAAAACGAAGCAAATAGATTGTCTGGGTTTATGAGGGAAATGTCATAAAAATGGCTAGTAACACCCAAGCAGTATATCATACAGGAGCCCCTAGAATTGAGTCCATATACAGTACGTACATGGACAATATTTTCAGTAAACTATTTCTGTATTAAAAATACATTTTTACTGGTCTTTGAATAATCACATTTTCTGAGATACTGTATTTTAGGATACTATTTAGGCTAGTCAAAAATTAGCAGCTGGGCTATTCTTTGAATTAGCCTAGCCAAGAATTAAAAACTGAAACCTTCTGGATTCCACTCATTTCAGGGTATCTACAATATGGTGTTTTCCTGTAGGTACCGTCAGCCTGTCCACAGGCTTACCATGCAGGTAACCTGGTCATCATGCTGGCCCTCTGCAGCTGGAACCCCGAGCCATGCTTGAGCTTGTGTTGTGGGAATGTACTGCTGCTCATTCAGCATAAAGAACAGCCTTGCCCCTTTTCATCCTCCTTCCTGAGTTGCTTCCCTGCAAACCTCTTGCTGCTTTGTCATGATATCCGCTCTCTTCCTGTTTTGCCTGCTCTCTGACCCAGCTGCTCTAGACCAGAACCATTTTTTCCTCATTAATGCCGCACCCTCTGTAACTCCGCTCTCCATCAGAGCCACTCCAACTGAGTGTAATGAGGGAACATTATTGTTGATGTCTTAATGAAGACACTCTCCTGGACTGTCAGCTCTGTGCTGCTGTGGAGCCTCATGTCTGTGCTCTCGTAACCCTCTGCTGTTACCAAAGGCGGAGACGCCTGCCGTCACCGTGTCTGATCTGGTCATCATCAAACCTGGGCAGCATGTTCCCCTTACTGACACCAAGGCATGAGAGTTACAGTTACCAAAACTCATGACTTCAGAACCACAGAAATGTTCTGTTGGACCACTTCTGGAGTTTAAATTTTGCCGCCTGTCAGCTGACCGACTATAGTTCTCACCTGTTTAGATTAAAACAAATATGTTTGGAAAAAATGTCAGTCTCGAGAAAACATGGGAAATCATGGCTGAGAATCTAGAGGAGTTTTAGATACTAATATTTAAAGGAACAGCATCTCTTAAACATTAGAGATGTTAATGTTTAAGGGATGCTGTTCTAAAACTACTGTTAGAAAACTATGAGCAGCTAGCCCAACTACCAGCTAACATTAGCATTTTAATTTCCAAGCACTACAGGGCAAAACAGCAAAAGGTTATAATGCTCTAAAGAAGCTCTTGAGAATCACTACATTTGTGGATATTTTAGTTTGTTCTATGTTTTAACACTATTAAAAGGAAATGACTGAATAAATAAATAGCTCCAATAACTAACATACATTTGTATAATTGTTGATGCTATTTAATCTATCACCAATAAACATACAACAATAAGTTGACATTGTGCATTTTTGTGTATCTACAGCGATATAGTAAAAAAGCAGCATCATTACAATTGAAAATGTACACACATACACACACACACACGCACGCACGCACGCACGCACGCACGCACGCACGCACACACACACACACACACACAGCCGAAATGATTTCGGTTATTTTCAGGCATCTGGTGAAATCTGGACCTGAAGCCTGTAAATCCAGGAGCCTGTGCATCGCATTGTGTCCGTTTGTGAGGATGACATCAAACATATGGCTGAGGGATATTAGCAGCTGTGTACAGGCTTATGGCTCGACTACTGCGGAATTAGCCCAAGTTCTCAGATTACATCCGATTACATCATTAACGGCAGTTTTTTTTTTTTTTTTTTTTGCATTTTCTACAATGTCAGCAAATACATTATGAACTATAAAATGCAGATTGAGGAATCATTGCTTATATAAAGTAGAGATGGGGTAATTATGATCCAATTAAGTAATTCTATTACTTTAGTTTAAGAGAGATTTTACCTCATGTAACTCAAAGAAAGATTCTGGTCAGATAACGATCAATTGGACTTTCATTAGAACAATCCAGACACATCAGTTTTCTGCTCCAGTCAAACTCACAAACGTTTTGGCACCGCCTCGTCAGAGATGGTGTGTGGCATTATGCTGCAGCCGTCATGTTGGAGCTTTTTTTTCCAATGGTAACACGGAGTTCAAATGACTTCACAAACCTCCCCTGCTTCCCGCTGGGAGCTGGGGGGGGAAGGAGGCTTCTAGATGCCCCGATCCAGACTGAGGATCAGAACCAGATGTAGTACATGAATAGTACATGAAGCTGGGGTGTGTTGTATGTTACCTTCTACTGTGAACAAAAAATAAATAAATAAATACTCAACTGGCAACTCGGCGTAAACTCAAATGCCATCTATTTCTTCCCGATAGGCGGCAGAGTCAAAACGTGGAAGAGAAGATGGTTCATCCTAACCGACAACTGCCTCTACTACTTTGAATACACAACAGTAAGTAGCAGCAAGTACATTAAAGGGCAGAAATAATCTTCCTGTTGTGCTAATAGCATAACAGGACAGGTTGAACTACTTTTAACTTTATATTGGATGTTATATTATATTAGATATTTATATTACTAATGCTTTAACTTTATATTTGATATAAAAGAAATAAAATACAAGATGATGTCAGCTGGGAATCATGTCAAAGAAAGCATTGGTTCATTATTTGTCGCAGACTGTAAAGCACACCACCTGGGATCTCCATCTTTTCTCGTCCACACGACAACACAAACAGAGTTTTTTCAAAAACCTCCACATTGGCCGGAGTGTTTTTGTTTTCAGTGAATTAAACAGGATGAAAGGCCGAAGTGCATAAAAATATTCTTGTTTACCCAGCTATCTGGTTACATGTCGACTCGGCCTTTAATAATAAGATGATTTAGCACCTTTTTGCTCATCATATGTCCAACAACTGTTTTATTGAATTCTGTTTGAATCTCAATCCTTATATAGCCTCAAAAGGCTATATGAAAGAATTTGATGCAACAAAAAAAAAAAAAATCTTTTTTATGTCAGTATCATAAAAGACAGTGTCACAAGTCTTTGCCCTCTAGGTTTACTGTTTAGTAGATGTGTCCCTTTGGACTTAAATGAGCCACACTCCTGCAATTAACATGAGACTTGATTGAAAACATCTGCAAAATCCACAGCAACACATCTGGCACTGCAAAGACATAACCCACCTCTAACCCCCCCAAACCCCACAGCCTGGAATCCCCCCGCGTACACCGGCGCCTGTAGAGGTGGTGGGGGTCCACGGTTCACACCGAGCCAGCTGCCAGCCTCCGTCCATGAGGGAGAATCTGCCTCACAGCCACGTGAAAAACAGAGAAACACAATCACTCTACAACAGTAAAGACAGGCGTCTGTCGTCGCTACAGCAACCAGAATGAATGTGGAGCTCAGGGTTGCATCTCCCCCAGGTGATGCAACCCTCATTCTGATCCCCTATGTGACCAGAATGAGGGTTAACCTTCGGCAGGTTTTCGGTTCAGTCAGACTCTCCTCAAAGTAAAGGAGCAATAATACTTCATAGAAGTGCATTGGGTAGGATTTTTTTATGATTATTTAAAGCAATAATTTCTTGCAGTAGAACACTCTCATTCTCAAGAAACTCCCAACATGTTTAGTTTGAGAACATTTAGAAAGAACAAAGACTCAACTAAGAAATTAAAGGAGCAGTAAATTTTATGGTAAACCCACTTTTTGAGCTTTACATCATGTTATAACTTATTCTCTCATCAAAATCAGACCTGAAGTGTTGCTTTGATTCTTCCATTCATGTTTGAGAAATCAATTATTCTTCATGGTAACCATTAGGCTGTGAAAACCCCTGGGTGGACATAGCCCCGCCTTCGGGGACAAAGCTCCTCCTCTGAGCTGCAGCTTCCAAGCTTCCGACTCACAGAGCAGCCCTCCTCCACTCAGCTCCTTCAGACTAGCCAGTAGCCAGAAGCACACACCTGGTGAAACTGCTCATCTCATTTTAAGAGATGAGCAGTGGAATGCTGCTAAAAGCGTTGTTAAAGGGTTGATAGAGGAGCCATGTTGTGATGACATCCTGATGTGGAGTTTCAGAAAGAGCTGGAGTTTTTAAAGAGACAGAGGCCCAAATTTAAGGTATCGCATTACAAAGTCAAATTTCTTTTAAGTGATATCTGATATTAATAGCATTTTTATAACAACTGAGCATAAGACTGTGCTATGAAATCCAATTTGTCTAAACATTTCAGTGTGAGATTATGTCACTCAAACAAAGGATGGATTTGTATTTTATGTGCATGGGTAATAATGTGCTTACCACCCATCTCCATTTTTTGGCCAGATATTTTCTTTTTCTTTCAATGTTCAGGACTTTAAAGTTTGTGCCTTTTATTTGAAAATCTCCATAAAAAAGAAGCTACATTCACAACCAAAGCAAGAGCAGCGTTGTGACATTTCAATAATCTTTAGCTTCTTCATAAGCAGATGCTATCCTGGTTTTGATTATAAATGGAGGCAAATGCATTCACAAAACAAGCAATATGTTGACGCTGAGCCGGTGTTTTGTTTGTGTCCTCAGGATAAAGAGCCTCGCGGGATTATTCCCCTTGAAAACCTCAGCATTAGAGAGGTGGACGAGCCCCGGAAACCAGTACGGAGTAACACTAGTAGTCCAAGCACCTCCTGTTGCCTAAACAAGATTTACTCAGATATCTCTTCTCAGTTTGTTTCGGTGAAACGCTGATCGTGCCTTTATGATGTCTTCCTAGAACTGCTTTGAGCTCTACAATCCCAGCCACAAAGGTCAGGTCATCAAGGCCTGCAAGACGGAGGCAGACGGGCGGGTGGTGGAGGGCAACCACGTGGTGTACAGGATATCGGCCCCGACCCCAGAGGAGAAAGAGGAGTGGATCAAGTCCATCAAGTAAGACCTGGCAGGTTGGCGCGGATCCATTTCCACTCAGAGGGCACTTAGCCAGCGCCCACATGAGACGTTCACATGTCTGACCTTCACAGTGGGAGAAACAAACACTCACACTGATGGGGACTGCAATCAGAAATACATATATACACACACACGCACACACAGGCTGGTGGCCAAATGTAAACCCACCTCTCACACTTCCATGCAGATAACACTTGGAGGTAATCTTGCTCTTCCAGAGAAGGTCACTTCCCTCTGAGTTCAAAAGCAAAGAGAAAAATCTAAATAGAGCCTCAGAAAAAAAGCACCTGAATGCATCCTTGGAGGTGTTTAAACTTCACAGCACCTGGCCGAAGCCTTTTTCTATTTTATTACAAACACCAACTTACAGTGTGTTTTATTATGATTTTCCTTGATAGACAAAGCAGTGTATAGTTGAAGTGGAGAGACAAGGGTGGATCCAGGTACAGCCGTGAAGTTCATTTAGGAGTATCAGATTATTAGTAATCTGATACTAAAATTGATTTTTCAGATGTAAGATGTATCATTTTTCTTCCACTTCATAACTC
The DNA here is from genome assembly GCF_027474105.1 of Poeciliopsis prolifica. Classification (NCBI taxonomy): domain Eukaryota; kingdom Metazoa; phylum Chordata; class Actinopteri; order Cyprinodontiformes; family Poeciliidae; genus Poeciliopsis; species Poeciliopsis prolifica. Next base: position 1,796,346 of record NW_026562449.1, read on the forward strand.
TGCACTACCTTGTGTTGGTCAATCACAAAAACGTCCATGCATTAGAGCAGTTTTGATCTTGATCTTGATCCTCTGACCTTCCCATGTTGCTTCAAGCGTCACCTTGGTGACACATTATGGTGCAAATGAAGAAGTCAGTTAATGTAAGTGCACACAATTCACGTTGTGTCTGAGAAGCTTCGGCACATGTTTTATCACATCATTGACTAAATAAGAAATATTGAAGTGGTTTGGATACTTTTGCAAGGTACCAAAGGTCCAACAGCTGCCTTGTTATCCAGTGGGGTTGGGACAGTGGAAATGCTTCTGTAAATTGGACTCAGTGTGTTATTGATTAGCTGCGTTGGCTTTCCTCCAGTCAGCTTCACTTGCACATACAATCGATATCAGAGCAGAAAATTCTATTACTCCTTTCTTTCATTCAGTAATGATGTTATGGAGCCTCTTAGCACTGACAGATGTATATCTGTTAAATGAGAGTGGTGCCGTTTAGTTCCTGAAGTCCTGCTGGGGGTGAGATCGCTTCATGTTCAGAGAGAGAAAGAGAGAGAGAGTTGCTGGTTCGTCTGTGTTTAGAACATTTAGAGTCGGATCCAGAGGCCGTCCTTTTCACTGTGGGAATAATGGCCGTCACAAACTGGACTCAGCAGGGCTGAGCTGTCCTGGCCTAGTCTGGCGTGGACGACTGAGGCAGCAGCCGGCTCCCTGGCAGTCAGCGCATTCTTACACACACGTGTATATGTATACATACCGTCCCAACCTGATTCATCTGTTCACACACATAAACCGGGGAGCGGCATGTCAGCTGCTAATTGTTCAGAGTTTTGTTGAGTGCGACACGAGGCTGTCGTTGCCCTAAAGAGAGCGCGGGCTGATGGGATGTGGAGATGGATTCACTCACCGCACAAAGCTGCTGTAATCGGACTGATTTATTTTGAAAGAAGACGACGCCTGTAAATAAAGAGGCTCGGACTGTTTGTGTTTCTCCACACCCTCATGTTGGTGTTTTCCTGCAAAGCAAGAAACTGTTTCCACCAAATACACTGAACCATCATGCTGAAAAAGAAAGTACACCCTCTCCTACGTCAAGGTTTTGATTGTGACCTTTAGACGCTACACCTGGATGGTATTTAGCAGAAGCTAATACTAAAATGCTAAATATTCATTATGTTGATATCTATCATGTATCAGTTTTTATTTATTATTTAATCACGTGTTTCCTGTACTTTCTGCTGCTACCACTGATCAAAGAGAGGTTTCTAGTCTAACAAAACAGAAAACGTTTCAATCAGAAATGATTTTGTTTATATCCATGTCAGAGCTACAGCTGGGGGACCGTTTCCCCTTCACCCCCGCTCAACCAAAATGCAGCGCAAACACCAAGCAGGAAGCACTTGCTGACAGTTACAAACAACATATTCACAGCGCTGACAGTCTGACCCTTCATAACGAACGTTTGGACACTGCCATTAATCCCTGCCTTCCTGTCCTCCTTCACAGGGCGAGCATCAGCAGGGACCCTTTCTACGACATGCTGGCCACCAGGAAGAGGAGGATAGCCAACAAGAAATGATGACTGAATATCTGGGACTGAGAGTCATTGTGTGTCTGTCTGTGTGTGTGCGTGTGTGTGTGTGCGTGTGTGTGTGTGTGTGTGTGTGTGTGTGTGTGTGTGTGTGTGTGTGTGTGTGTGTGTGTGTGTTTTTCTACGGAAGTTGTGAAGGTCTCCCACTTAGTGATTTCAGGGCTGAGGGACAAGCACAGGCGCAATGGATTCTGGGTCATTTCTGGCCCTGGACTGTTTGCATCTCAAGTCTTTTCTGATGCTAAAGTGAGGAAGAGGAGAGAAAGTGCTAATGAACTCTTCACCGAGCTGAGTTACAGCGAAGAACAGCAGCAGAAGAGACGGTTTTAATAAGGGAGCTTTTACTCTACAAAGCTTGGGAAAGACTGCCCTCTGCTGGACTCCTATGGAACTCAACATACTTCACCTTAATGCAGTGCCTTGCAAATGTTTCCCTAGAGCTTTTTCACATTTTTTGTACTCTATTTTATGTGACAGACTAACACAAAGTAGTGCAAAATGGTAATAATTCCAGGTTTTTTATTATTTTTACTGATAATCTGAAAAATTAAGCATGCAGTTGAATTTAGCCATGCAGTCTAATTGTGCTCTACCAGCTTTGCACTGGTCTGAAACTGTTGCCCATTCTTCTTTGTGAAACAGTTGAAGGGTAGTCAGATTGAATAGAGAGTGTTTCAGAACATCGGCCTTAAAAATAACAGCATTTTATGGCCATTAAAGAAAAAGAAAGGAGTAAGTTTCTGCCAGAAACTTGCAATGTTTTAATCAAAAATCTTCTAGAAAAAACAAGAAAATTTCTGAGCTCCAAAAGTTTAACATTTTTGGAAAGAAATGTTTAGGTTAATCTGCAGACATTTTCTGGAAAAAAATACCTGAACATCTCTGAGTTTGAATAGTTAAAAAAATTCAAGTTTTACAACTTGAAAATTTCAGCTTTTTGAAATTCAGAAATTTCTAGATTTTTCTACAAACATCTTTAAATTTTTAAGACTTAATTTTAAAATCACTTAAGCCCAATTTTTTTTTTGTCAATTTTTGCGGAAAATTTGTAAAACCCAACAATCATGCATTAACGGATTAAAAATAGTGTGTACTTGCTGATTTTGAGTGAATTTCTGCTATTGTGAAATTCCCAAAAAACTGGAAGGACTGCTTCATTCTCGTCTTATGGATTTTCTTACACTTTCTTGCAGGTGTTATAACCTCATTCATCCTTTCTGTCTTCAATGAAAGCACTACCATACCATGATACTACCTCCACCATGTTACACAATTCGAATGAGTTTTGATGAGACTAAACTCAAATGAACCCCATGTTTTAAATTGCACAAATCATGAACTACTTTGTGTTTGTCTATCTCAGTAAAGCAAACAAAATAAAAATGTAAGAAAGTTCTAGAGAATTGAATATATATATAGATATATATATATTTGCAAGACACTGGATAGAGAAGAAAATTCCAAATCCGTTGCCATCTCCTACAACCTTCCTGTTATCCAGGTGGAGGTACCTACTGGTACTCACATCCACCTCGTCTCACTGCCAACAGGTGACAATGTTTTACAGTGAACTCCTGAAAGCCTCAAGGTCATCAGTCAGCTGGTCTCGCTGGTAGCCTTCAAATGACTGTATTATGCAATTCTTCTGATTTATTCTGTAAATGTACTCACATGTACTGTAAATTATAGTGCACCCAGGTAAGTTCATGTGTCGCGGCACAGAAATGGAAACACGGCTGTATAGAGTTTATTACAGTGGCTGTAGCTTTTAAAAGTTCTGAGTCAGGTTCCTGGAAGGACTCTGTGTTCATCTTTCTCACTAGTTTCCAATCTTTTGTATTTACTTTCTCGTCTCACCCTTCAGTTAGTGTATATACAATACAATGTACAGCTGTTTCCTTCGTATGTTTATCTAGTATCGGTCATGTCATTCAACGCTTTAGGCTACAGTAGAAGAAGAAGGACCTTTTCTTGCTTCCTAGTGGAGAAACCAAGAGTCCACACTCTCAATGATGAGAAACAAATAAATGGTGCTGAATTGAAGAAAGGAATGTCACTGTTTTGGCGGTTCATTCCATTGAGTCTAGTGGAGCAGTTGCGTTTGTTATGGTTGTGTGTTGCTTTGGGGAAACCACCTTCAGCTGCTTTGATGTACAATCTGAATAAAAAAGTGACAAACTCCCTACGGGTGACAGGTTCTGTCTTCATGTGCATTCAGTGAGAGAATCCTGGTGCTGAATATTTCCCAATAAAAATTATAGACTTGCATGTTTTATGATTTAGTGGAGTAACAAGATGTGTTTGAGCAGAGATTGTTTTGAATAGCCAAGAACTGTACCCAAGAGTAGAAATACTTTGTCACTGGCATTTTTAAGCTTCATGTTCAAAAAATTGAGTCTGATTTTCAGCTACAGATCCAACACAAGTAGAGATGCTATATGTTGCTCCACAGTGTTGAAAATAGTCTGCCTGAATCTGGGGCCTCATTGAATTAGTTTTCATTTAGAAAATTTCAACTAAATTTCATTTAATTTGTCAACAAATTCAATTCAGTTTATTTATATAGTGCTGAATCACAGTAAATCTCAGCTGAAGGAATTTCATAAACAGGTCAATGCAGTTCAGTCGCATACTTTCCAAATAATGCCAGTTAAATAATGCATTGAATTTGGTTTATTATTCAAACTACTTTGTACAGTTTGGGATTCTCAATTAGGATTTTAAGTATATATTTTTAAAAAGCCTTTTTATTCACAGACCGTGACACTCTGCAGGGTCAGAAAAATATTCAGAAAAGTTGAGTGTTGTTTATGTTTGTAGTAACACAACGCGGCCAGTAGGTGGTGCCACATCTAAACACTGCAGTGGATGTAAAAGATCCAAAAAATCCAGAAATCAGAAGAATTGATTATAAATTCAGTTGGCAAATTATTGAATATGATCTTTCAACAGATTTTTGAACTTTATATTTTTCATTCTTACAGCTCAGAGAATTTTTTTCTTTTTGAGAATAAAGATCCCCTTTTATTTTGAAGTTCTGTGTTCTCTTTTGATGCAGGTTTTGTGCTAAATTCCGTTCCCCCGTTAAACTCTGCTCCCCTGTGTCGGGATCGCGCATTGCGTCACACGTTCCCTTCTGTGTCCAGCTTGAACATGAATGTGCGTAATCCTCAACATATATACTGTATGTACTTGCAGGTGTTTTTCCAGATGGAAGCCCGCATGCGTAGAAAGTTGCTAAGTTCAAGTCCACCACTCGTCCTCTCCGCTGAATGATGTCAGAGACATGACGTCATTCAGTGACACGTTCTGTGCTTCTCTAAGTGTAAAAGTGGAGCAGTTGGCTTTGTTCCAACACCGGAGAAAAAGCTCAGAGCTTTGTAAAGAAAACAAGCCGCAATTACCGGCTGAATTTCATCGTCAAGTATTTCCCCCCTTTTCTTCTGTACATAATAAATGATGCTATTTTCTCTCAGTGAGAGCAATTGTCCCCAACTCATCAAACCTTCCTCAGAGTCATCAGTGTGATTAAGGGAGCCCATTTGGTCCAAAAAACCCACAATCACCCATAATCAATGACATAAAGAAAAACCTGTGGCAGTCTGTGGCAGAGTTCGCTTTATCAACATGATTTCTTTACAAATCATGTTTTCTTTCTTTGGATGAAAAAACACAAAGGTTTGGCAATTAACTTGTGATTTTAAAGATGCGCGATTCACCCTGTCTGAGCCCTCCTAAACGAAACACTAAGAGGCCAACTGACGAAACTGAAACTAGTTATTGTTCCAACAACAGGGCTGCATCGTTTTCCAGTCAAATACTGACGACATCACCCACGTCAATGAAATATTTTAACAATAAAATTACAAACATCTGAACACACTTAACAGAAGCTTTGCGCTTTGATTAAAAAAGCAAGAACTAAAGATTTCAAGGCGTTTTCTAACCTCTTGTTGCAGGTAGCTGGACTACAGTGCTAATACTTGGGTGTAAATGTACAGAAACTGCTAGTTTCATTAAAATGTTTGTCATAAAACAAATCTCCAAATGGGTCATAAATAACTTTTAAAACTCAGGGTTGTTTTAAAATGTACTTTTATAGCTTCATATAGCAGCAGCTTGCTAGGCTGCAATGCTAGCAAATAGAGAATCCCCCTAATGATGGCTTTCTTAAACATTTTTGCCATATAGAGAAGAATATAGAAATATGTCATAAATAATAATTAGTAAAACTTAGCCAAGTTTTAAAAGCAACTTTTCAAGCTTCCTGTTGTAGCTAGCTAGGCTGAAATGCTAGCACTAGATCTACATAAACAGGAACAGTTAAGAATGTGGTTCAGCTTTTAGTTCTAGTTCTCTTATTTCTTGGTACTAAAGCCATCAGCTGCTCCAAACGTTTATTTCTCTTCAGTTTTTGTATCCATCTGACACTTTCCTGAATATGCCGGCTGCAATAATTGATTAGCAACACAAAATATTCACAAATGAAGCACAAGTAATCCCACAAAATTATAGTTCTAGAGTAACTTTCTGCCTTCCTGCAGTAGCTTGCTGTGCTACACTGCAAACACTAGTCTAAAAATAGGAGCAAAGCGGTGAAGTTTTTTTGTTTCATCCTTCTCAGTACCAGACATACGTTTTATTTGTTCTTCCACAAGGTTAGCGAGCTAATAGGCAATGCTAACACTAGAATAGCACCAGGCAAACCTGGTCAAAAAGCTAAGAGTCAGTTGCTGCTGTGCTGGTTTTATTTCTGCTCCTCTGTTTTATGGTACAAAAGCTAACAACATATTATTACTGTACTTTTACAATGTGTTTATTGAACCTTTCTGCTTTTAGGGGGAAGTAAATGTTCGGCCAGTAATGACATCACATATTAGTAAGTATGTGATGTCTGAAAGCAACCTGTTGTAATGGATCAGATTAATACTAAATCATGCAGCATTTTTATAATTTTTGACTCTGCCCTGTTTTGTGTTGGCCTGTCACATAAAAGCGTGATTAAAACACATCTTTGTGGCTGCATTGTGAGAAAATATGAAGAGCCTCACGGGTTTAGAAAACCTGAGGTTTTGCTCGTGTTTTGTGCAAAAACACCAGTCAACAACCATATATATATATGTGCTTACAAATGGTTCCACGCTAAACAGTGGGTCCAAAACACAAACGGGTCCTCGTCAATAGCGTCCACATATTGTCGTACACGCCCACACCAGGGAGACCAGAGGGACTGTAATTGCGAGGGGGACGGTAACAAACGCCGGCCATTGCTTCCTACACCCACACAGCCATCAACGCAATTCCATCTTACTTTGAAGAATTTCAAGGGAGTCGCACGGCGCTCCTGCAGATGAAGGAGGTCCAGTGGTCAGTTTGTGCTGATTCGTGTGAACGCCCCTCTCAGGGAGTCACAGCACACTGGTGAGTGGGAGACGGGCAGGTCTTTTAACTGTTAAGTATCTTTATTTCTGCCTCTCCCTCGTTATGCCCTGGCCTGAGATAAAATGGGAGAAAATGGGAATGAGTCAAGGATATCTGCCTAATGAGAACCTGTGTGCAAAGCACAGGAAATCACCTCATGCTTTTGATTTAGGGAAGAAACTCATTTTCTCTGAGCGGTCTCGGGCGTCCAGATGGATGTTCTGGAAAAAAACACGAGTCAGATAATAACTTCACATTCAGTATAGAGTGAAAAAGCTGCACCAAATGGCGTTCCTATTGCTTAACCGGAGGTCTAACAGGAACAAATGATCTTTCCAGGTTCCCAGTGGCGTTGTAAGTTAGGCCCCGCTGTTCCCAGACTGCTTCACATCAGGGACGCTGAGCTGAGCTGAGCTGAGCTAAAGTGTTGTGTGTGTGTGTGCGAGAACAGACACCAGGTAAAGCTAGAATAACATGCTCCTATAGGTGTAAACAGCTGTCGAAGGAGTCAGAAAGGTAACGCAGAACATGTGTGTCAAGATGTTCCCCCACTCCACGCTCACACATGGAAACACAACCAAAACGCTTTCCAAAGCTGACGGCTCCTCCGCAGGATGTCTTCCACCCACACCGCTGCCCTGGTGACCTGAAGTCAGAGAGGATCCGTGCTATTGGCCGCCTGCTGCCCTTCAGCGAAGCCCTAACGACGCTTGTCTGTCTGCTGTCACGTTTAGCAAACACACCTCCGCTCCCCGTCGCTCACTGTTATTCTTGGTGAATGGCTCCGTTTGTACTCTGTCACTGACTGTACACGCCTGAGGACAATGTGCAACATTTCAACATATTGACAAGACATGCATGAGTTGAAATATTGCCCTGTTTCACAGAACTTAGAAGTTGATATAAAAATAATGTTTATTTCAGCCACAAAATGATTATCCTCAGCAGCAAATAACAAATCCCCAACAACTGATGTGAAGCGTACAAAATGCACACAGCATGTGAGTCGCATAGGTGTCTCCATGACGACACATTACTGTGATTGGGTGGGAAGAGCAGCCATCTTGCCCCTGAGCAGCTGCCGACCAATCTGCATCTCGGCGAGTGAGTCTGTTGGTTGAATGTGTCTCTGGTGCAAAGCGCTTTGAGTGGCAGGTTTGACTCGAAAACTTTAGATAAATTAAGCTCTTTTACTGTATATACTTTACAGGATTTGTGTTGTATTTCTTTACATTTTCATCGACATAAAACATGTTTTCAGGCATGGCAACATCTGCTATGCCGATACAATTTTTTATCTTTTCAAGAACTTCATGTACCTGCAACGTCACCCAACATCTGGTCTTTCTTTTTCAGTCCACTACCACCTCTTTGTCAGTGTTACCGGATTAGGCAGCTTTCCCCCCAACTGGGCTGCTTTTGAACATGTTTGACTGGGAAAACACTTTTGAGATCTGGTTCTGGTCGGAATATCATACAGGACAACCAAAAACATTGTGAATTGAGGATCACAAAGTATATCACTTGTCACACATGTATAAATGCAGTGATTTGGCCTGGGGATTTTGGTGTTGGGCTGCAAACTGTCAGTCGGATCTCTCCCTCTCAGCTGGCACTGAAACCAGAGGCTGCACAGAGGAATCCCTGTAAGTGTCCCCATCCTGGCAACCCTCATCTCGCTCACAAGAATGCATCTATTATCTGGCTCTGCTCTGCCAAGAGTGGATGAGTAAGAGCGGCCTGCAGAAACAGCTGTTCAAGCAGTGATCAAAAGAAACAGGAGAGACTTCTTTGATTACTGCCTCTTTGTTCAACGTCCACTCCAACTTTTCTATTCACTGCCGCCGCTCTCTAACAGGGACAGAAGGTCAAGGGAATTCACAGGACTCTGCTTGTACATGTTGGGATCTGCAGCAGCAACGTTTTCCTTCCCACTGAAATCTATTACAGTTGCAGCGTTTGCGACGAGAAACAAAGTCCCCCATGTCTAACTGTCCACCCTTCACCTTTTCTGTCACAGCCTTTGGTGCTTATCACTGAGAAGCGCATTTGTAGCCTTGACTACGACTGTGGTCTCCTTGATTCATTGGGTTTGCTCTCCCAGGATTTTAGGCAGGAAGCTCCACCCTGATGTTTGTTTTGGCTCAGGCGGAGACGCGTCGAGGACTAGATGAAACTCCCTCCAATCTGCTGATTATCTCCTTCTGAAGGCAGGAGGACACCAGATTTCATCTCTGCAAAGAAAACGTTCTTCCTCCGACGTCCTTGATGCTCCATGTTCCAGGCCACAGACCACAGACCCATTGTGAGCGTCAGGAGAGATGCTTTTACATTGTCTTCCAAAACTGCTCAAACCTTCAACATCCCCCAATTTCACTGAATTTTATTAGGGTTTCATATAGAAAGCAATGCATATTTATAAAATGGAAAAACAATAATGCATGTAAAAATCTCAAAATGGCTCCCTTATTCCCTGAGTTTGGGTTTCATAGAAGCACCTTCTGCGTCAATTAGAGTTGCAGGTGTTTGGTTCTTCTTTGTGCACCTTTAAATTGCTGTATAATTAAAAAAAAACATGTTCTTCACAAAATACTGTGGCCTACACTCAGTCGAGTGTGTCTGTGTACAATTTGTAAGAATACAGGAATAAAAGTGGTTCTATTCATTCGTTAAGTTCGGCGCTCCTTCTTTTTGAAATTCCAGTGAGGGGCTTGTTCAAACATTACGCAGGTCTGCGTGGAACCCAGAACAATAAGAGGCTTAACTCAACCGCTTTCCACCTCCTCAAACATCGAAAGGCAGAAGTTTATGTTTGTCTCTTATTGGAAATCTTTTGTGTTGAGGAAAATCACAGAAGAGTCTTGTGTAAGACACCTACCTGCTTATTTGGTGGGCTTGTTAACACAGCAGAGACAGCCGTCATCTCTCCCAGGCATGTCTGAGCACGGAACATGTTGGGAGTTCCCATCACTTGTCGGGTTTTTTGTTTTTTTTTCCACTAGCTGATACAGAAGGCTCAGACTCTTCTCTAAATCAAACGTTGCACATTCAGTTAGTTTCTTGAACAACGTTGCTCTGCTGTCGTTCACTGCTTCTGCCCAACGCAGAATGTAAAACTTCCATATAAAGCCATGTCTCAGCTGTGATCACATCCGATTCCACACTTTGCTGCAGTTTCCACACACTGCACAAGCAGGCACCCATTGTCAGTAATGAGCCACCCTCCTCACCCCAACCCAGGCCTCTCTGTGTTTGCCTTGACGCTGAGTCCCTGCCTGGGTCCCCCTCTAATGAATGGACGTTTAACGATCTGAGGGAACCACTCAGCAGAGTGGAAAATGTGCAGATCTACAGAGTACATCTCCACAAAACTCGTGGTAGGAAACAAGGGGCTGCGAACAGCGGCGAGGCGTTCAGACGCTTTCAACTGAATACTCGACAAAGATGAGAAGTGTCTGTGTTAATGTTTGCTAAATGTCCCTCAGCAAGTTACACCTCATCCCCTCACTTTTTTTCAGTCCTTAGAAGTAATCTGGCCTAGCTATGGATAGCTGGGGTTCAAACCAGACAGGTCAAACAGTCTTCTCTGTGCAGACACACAGGCCAAACAACCATTCACACACAGAGAAGAGCAATTTAGACAGAATGGAGCGTCGGAGTAGCCAGAGAGGGCGACACCGAGCCGGAGACTGCAGCTGTGAGGACGAGGAGGAGCTTTGTGGAAACAGGCGGAGCTTTGTTAGAGCAAGAGTTCAGGGACCCCAGGATGGGTTCCACCAGAGGCACACACATAAAGCACACACACTGTAAAAATGACAGTTAGAGGAGATGACACATTAGGGAACATCGTCTTTAGGGAGTAGCTTAGATGGAGGCCAACAAAGAGCATGGAGGTGACATTTTGCTCTGCCAGCCCATAAGGATTGCATGAATTATGGACCAGCTGTACTTTGGTATCAATAAACGGAATTCATAAATTCAACTCACTGACTCTTCAACCTTGTACATTAAGGACCTAGCTGGAGAAAGGACCATTGTCCACTCTGACATTGTCCTTGTCACTTTGACCAAGTAGCTTCATCTCCACTGAAAATGGAGTGAAAACAGCTGGAAAGACATTTGGAACAGTGGCGTTACATCATTTCATCACCGGCTCCGTCAGGAGTATTTGGCTTGATCTAAATATTAGTAAAGCTAAATGTTTGAGGATGTAAGTACAATTGTTACCCTGGGACCAGAGAAAGTATTATTACTCCACCTTATTAAAAGAACAGATCAGATGGATCACTAAAAGCCCTAAAATGAATAAGACATTTATGCTGATGTGCAAATGCAAGCATCGTCTGAGAAAATGATCTTCCTGTGTAATTTCAGTTCAAGTACTTGTGATCTGCTAAATGCAGCCACCTGAGCACACATCAGAAACATCTGTCAGTTGTACTGTGGTCAAAACAGAAGATATGGAAGTCATAAACCCAACGGCACCGTGTGGTTAAACAGAACATCCACACCAAACAGGCGATTAAAAGACAAAGGGGAGGAAAAAAATCTTGAGGGTTTACATTCGGTCTCAGGAATAACCAGAGGAGTCCCAGCTTCAGGAAACCATTCCGCCTTGATGCCGCGCAGACAGGAAGGAGGCTTTACGAGCGGCTCTGTAAATCATAGCGCCTCGCTCCCAGAGAAAGAGAGAGCAAGCGACGAGGCAACAAGGTAGCTTTGGTTTTACGGATCAGATTTACAGCGCTCAGCCTTCAGATTGGGTCATCACTCCATCGTCTGTCCACAGAATTACATTAAGCTCAAAGCCAGCGCCATGCATCAGGTTTGCTGCCCCATATATCCACCTATTACACTGGGTGAGGAGTGGCGAGACTGGTAACAATCAGATTATAGAAATGTCAGCATACTTATCCCACTTTCAAGGACAATTGCTAGACAGTATTTTGGATTTATAATCTACAGCGATAACAGCGTAGATGTGCACTAAATATGGTCATTTTTCCAGCAGTGTGCCCTTGAAAGCAGCAGAAAACTGTGAAAGAGGAGACCGTTGAATGAGCCGGCCACACACAGATGGTTGCTCCTTTAGTAAACATAGCAGGCGAGTGACGCTGTGGCCTTCACTAGGTTGCTAAAGATCAAGTTAATGTGTCCCAAAGGAGGGAAGGAACGGCGACTAATGTCCTCCTGACCTTCTGGAAACAATCCTGCTCAGGAAAACCTAATATGGTCGCTAACATTATACTTCATCTGATCCATCCATTATTCATGCATGTAAATACTTTGGTAGTTTTGTGCTGGTTAGTTCCCAGGAAAAGCCCTATCAGATCCTAAAGTTATCAGTGCACCAAGCCAGCTGGCAGACCAAGTCCAGCACCACTCCTCTGCACACCATTGTTCATTCAAAGCAAAGGTTTTTCCATCAGAAGAAGGAGGAATGCAGAATGACTCCCTCTTCTTAATGATTAAACATTTCTGAGGTGTTGTAACTGTACAGCAGGCGTGTCGACCTGCTCAGGACTGACGGGACACGAGTCAGCTTTCAAACCTGAACCTTGAAAGACACACCAACTGTTCATTTGTTACAGAATCAAAAATACAACTTAATACAATTCAACACAATGTAACAACTCTAAGAACTGCCTTAATTCTTTGTGACATAGATTCAATAAGATGTTGGAAACATTCCTCTGGGTTTTTGATACACGTCTATGATAGAGGCGATGGTGGCTCAGGAGGTATGGGTCACTATGGGTCTCTTTGATGAGACATCATCACAGAGACAAAACAGAATATACTTCAGTGCAGTGTTGACTGCAGCTTTTCTGTTTCCTCGACATTTCCTGTTGCCCATCCTGACTTTATTGAAAAGCTAAGCTAAGAAAAACAGGTGCAACATGACAATGGGGAGTGTGTCCTCGGCCCCACCTAGCTCCCCCAGGCTATGCATTCCTCTGCTGGAGCACTGAGACCTGGACACAACAAAAGACACGAAAATGTCCAAAACCTCCACAGATGGACATGTGGAAAACACAGGCATGCTGATGCTGATGGACACACTTTGCCTTCACACTCCCACTTCTAAAGGACAGAACAAACATTAAAAACAATTACTCAACTTACGTTTTAGAATGTGCAGCTGTAGAGTACTATGTATTTTCCATGCATGTATTGCCATTTCATAGCATAATCATGTAACTGTTACCTCCAGTTATAAAAATATGACATATATCAAACACAACTTCAAAAAAATCAGTGTTCACAGTTTGACATTTTGAAATTGGGTCTTTGCCTCTTTAAGAAACTTTTTCTCTTTCCACCTTCAGCTCTTTATTACAGCTACTCCATCATGGCATTTAAAACTGTTAGGAGCACTGGACTGAGAAGTAATTAGCAGACTCACAGTTCCTCCAGCAGCAATTGTTGTTTGCCAATTGCTGCTACCGCTAGTCTGTAGGAACTGAGCTGAATCTCACCTTGTAAGGCTGAAGCTCTGAAAAACAGTAAAGCATCTGATTTTGCAGAGTGGCACTCCTTGATTGACTGCTTTGCAAAACGCCAGCCAATAGCGTGCTGAGTAGCATTGTGTTCCAATATTTCAACTTCTCAAGATGCATTTTTCAACATCATAGATGTGAAAAAAATCCACCATTATTCAAAATTTTCATGATTAATTTAGACATTTAAGGGAAAATTCAAGGAGAAGGTGAATCTGCAAACAGGCCAGGGTCCACTGAATCACCATCATCAACTCTAGAAATCATCATCATTGGCTCAGTGTGTGTGTGTGTGTGTGTGTGTGTGTGTGTGTGTGTGTGTGTGTGTGTGTGTGTGTGTGTGTGTGTGTGTGTGTGGGTGTGTGTGTATAGTTGAGTCTCTTTTCTAGACGGTCGTTGAAGCTGGCTGAGGACGGAGACCTTTTGAAAAATGGACGACTCGATGCAATCACTGAGGTTCTCCGGACGGCTAACCTTTTACCGTCTGGAAATAAACTGTCAGCTCACTCTGATTGTGCTGCATCGTAATTGGGTTTGAATTTGACTGTAACTGGACCTGAATGCTGCTGTACTCCATTGCTGGATTCTACTGGACCCAGTTTAATAAACATAAATTTGAACAAGAAGACGCTTCATTCGACATTTATTGGTGCCGTTTGTCTGGTAAAGTGTCTTCAGATGAGATTTGACGTAAATATGTCCTGAATAAATAAAACAAATTGAACTTAGTTGAATTAAGTTTGGTTCCTAAGTCTGGTTGATAGATGGCTGCTGCAGACATTATTGAGATAATACTGGCGCACTCTTGTAAAAGGATGAGTTCATTTTTCATTAAAAAGTTCATTTACAAGCAGGGAGTTCTCAGTTTATTGCCTTTTGTGTCCATGGTGGACAGAGAATCTCCGCTAGGCCTTCTGTAAACACTGAACTCCTCAGAGGGAATCTGTGTAAAACTCTTTGTTTAGCAGACAGAACACAGAAGATCAGCTTTTATTCCTTCCTGAGGAGCTATTTTAGCCCAGCGTGAGACCTGGCTGGAGTCTAAACAGGCCAGTCCGTCCTCTCCGCTCAGACACAACAAGCCGTCTGAACATGCTGGCTTCATAGCAACTCCACCATCCATGGCAACCGGCAGCCCGGCCTGTCTGTGAGAGCGTGCTGTGCTTCATATCCAACCAATGTCCTCGCCTTGTATGTTACATTAACTGCGGTCATTTATGGAGATTAATATTCATCAACATGAGGCTGCCCTCCTCCTCATTTTCAGGCAGTCTGTTTCACATTCACAAGGCCACCACACTGTGCACCAATCATATTCTTCTGTTTCCATACTGACTCCAAAATATCCAGCAACTAGTTCACATTTAGATCCTCTTAAGAGGCAGCATCATGTTTTATCCAGGCACATTGTTTTATAGCACAATCAAAGAACTATGCTGACTTCCATTGCTATAAAAATGATATATGTATCAAATTTGACTTAAAAGACATTTGACTTTGGAATTTAACAACTTCAAATTGGGCTTCTGTCTCTTTAAAAACTCCTGCTCTTTCTGAAACTCTGCCTTCACAACATGGCTCCTCTATTAATCCCTTAACTACGTTTTTACCAGCGTTTCACTGAGAAGTAGCTCCTATGGTGAGCTCAGCAGTTCCACCAGGAGTTTACTAATTACTGCTGACTAGTCTAAAGGAGCTGAGTATTGGAGTCATGGAGGGAGGCGGGGCTAGGTCCACCCTGACGTTTTGCACAGCTAAATGGTCGCCACCAGAGATCAAAGGATTTCTCAAACATACAGGAAAGAATCGAGGCAACACTCCAGGTATGTGTTTGATGAGGGAATAACAGCATAACATGATCTGGAGCACAAAAATGTTAATTTCTCATAATGCCTCTTCAATATTTATTTTATTTTCAGCAGCATTCTGGAGAGCTTTTTTTTATGATTATCACCATTCTGATCAAGAGCGCCACAAAGCCTCCAGTCACCACCCTGACAGCCCCCCTCCCTCCCCCCGACCCCTCCACTGATTCAAAGGATGCCCTCAGAGGACTCCATGGAGCCGCTCGGCTTATACGACAAACCACAGCTGCAGCAAAGACGCATTCCTCCTATACGCTGCAGCGAACCGTTTTAATTAAATTGCTTCATGAGACACAAAGACAAACTAAATTGTTACAAGAAGTGAGGGAACTGGTGTATTTTGTTTTTTTGGGGGGGGTCGAGGGGGACGCCGTGTGGGGGCAGAATTATGACAGTGGGGGAGGGGCATGCGGTCACGTTGGTGAGGAAACAACAGGAAACTGTGAGATAAATTGCAAAGTACATTCCATGTGTGCTGAGTGAGTGAAGAGATTTAGAGCAGGGGGGATTCTGGAGCTGCAGCCGGATCTTTGCGCGTGCTGCAGAGTGGGGTGTTGCGCGTGCTGCAGAGTGGGGTGCTGGTTCACTGTGGGCTCTGGGGAATACGGAAAGGCGGAATTTTTTTAAAAAATTATTATTTTTCCTTTATCCGCTCCACTGTACCTTATGCATCTATGTCCCTCATTGTTGGATGAATGAAAACACTTGCATCTGGCAGTCAGTTGACCAGTAGAGCAGCAACAGTTTGAGGAGGGGCCAATTTCCAAAAACAAAAAACAAAAAAAACTTTTATGTAAAAGTAAAGCAGTTTTAGGTAAACAAAGCAGCATAATTGATCCTTTTTTTTTCTTAATCAAAGGTGAGTGAGAGGTTAGGGTTTGCTACTTTCACTAACTCTTTATCAGAATGTGAAATGAAGTGAAGTTGGGAGGAGTGAGGTGTTCTGATTTGTTGTTTAATCTGACATTCCTCCTGGGAGTTGAATGGCAGCACAGATCTGCTCAGTGTCAGTCGCCGTTCCAGATGGAAGCCTGCAACAGGATGTTGACACTGTATACACTGACATGTTGTCCACCCACATTCAGGATCAGATGTGCTTTTCTCGCAAAAAAAGGTCAAAATAGAAACACAAAAGAAAAGTTGCCTTTTGCTGTCTTGTTTTATCGGGCCGTTTATGCCACATCGTGACCCGGGAATCTGGATATTGGATCTGGGAAGTGACATCTGAGCCAGTGTGACTGTGATCCAGATGCAGGTCAGAAACCTGCCTCCCCTGTTACCATAGGAACTGTAATCAGCATGTGTTTTTGGTCATCTTGTGCATTCAGCAGCACTTAAAATAACAGTTATATTTTTTCATTGTCCTAAATGACATACATTTTTTTTCCAAATCTACTGGAGGAACTGAGAAACATTAAAAGCTTGTGGAATACGCTCGCTGAACTCTGACCCCCTCGAGGCGTCGTGAATCAGTTCTTCATCTCAGGTGATCTGATCAGTCAAAGACCTGACCGGTCAGCGGTCCCAGAGTTTAGCCAAGACCGACGAAATGGATGGGACAAGATGACAGATCACAAGCTGCACTGTGGAAGCGCCAGGTGAAGAGAAGATCCCCACCTGACAAAAGGCTCCCGGTGGCAGGATGGGGGCAGGGTGAGGGGACCTGAATCTGAAACACTGCCTTGCTCCGGGAGCTCTGGGAGGGGATTAGGGGTTTAATGAGAGACGGCGGCCGTCACAAGAGAGCTCATGTGAGGAGTGTGTTAACATAGAGCTAGAAAAGCTCCTTGGACTTACAACTCCAGATATAAAAAGGACAATCTTTCCCAGGCGCCAGAACTTTTCTTATTTGGAAGAAACTGAGTTTTTGTGCAATTAGCAGGTTCACATTGTAATTCCAATTTGCGCAACTTCTGTAGTTTTTACAACCGTTTAGTGAGAGGGACTGTTTATTTATTTATATTTTCCCAGTAAGTTCGCTGTGATCACCTGTCTGGACATCTTCACCAGCCTGCAGGAGGTTCATCAGATACAGCTGAGCTCTGCTGTTAACTGACTGCAGCGTCTCAAAGCGTCCAGGCGGTCAGACAGAAACTGTAACCAGGCAGCTGCTGGGACTGAGCGACTGCACTTGCTTTCAGACAGGCTGCGAGGAAAAGGAGAGCGAGAGAGGCAGGGAGGGAGGGAAGCGGCGCACACACACACACACACACGCACACACACACACACACACACATCTCAGCACTGATTCATGAGTTGGCTGCAGTCTGCTCAGCCTACCTGTTGGTCTGACGTCGGGCCCCGGCTGATCGTGGACCTGATCGCGGAGTTTGGGGCTTAAAACCGACTGAACCCGGAGCGGATGAGGAACCTAAACATGTTTCTACGGTTATTAGTTTGGACTGCTCTGGCCGCGTACCGCGGGGCGCCGACCTGCGACGGATTTAACGTGGATGTGAAGTTTCCTGTGGTCAAACAGGGGAAAACCGCCGGCAGCTTGTTTGGGTTCTCGGTGGCTCTGCACAGACAGACCAAGGGCTCCGACAGATATCTGTGAGTCGCTCGTGTTTCACCCGATTGTACCAGCAGGTTTGTCAGCAGGGATCCGGTGTTTCAGCCATTACCTGGCCGAGGCGGCGCACACTCACCTGCGGACAAGCCGAGCCTCTGCGCGGTGTCCAGATGCGATCAGCTGGTCCCGCCTGGTCCCTGGGGGCCACTTCACTCCACTTCTCAAAACCAGAGCAGATGGAGAAAGGTGGCTTCGTTTTTTTCTTTCGTCCAGGTCGGAAATTGTCAAGAGGGACGTGTAGAACCAGGGCCGGCCCAAGAGCGTACGAGGCCCTGAGCAGAGTTTAACGTGGGGGCCCCTTTTTTTGTTTCTTTTGCTTCAGACAGATTTTAACTCCTTGTGCAGAAAATGTGATGCAATTTTAGACACAGGCAAGAAGAAAAGAAAAAAAAACTTCACTATAACAAAGTAACTAATTATTCAGTAATCTAACAATTACTGAATATTGATTAATATGTTTGAGTTAAAGGAAAATATTTTTTCATGGCTAATATTTAAACAGCCTATAAAAATATACTTCATATTGTCCCATGATGCCATTAAGTTCCTTTACTGTAAGTGTCCTTTCACCATGACCAGCAAGTCCATTAAACTCAGCTTAGTTTGGTTTTTATTAATATGGCAGCAATTCAGATCAAATGTTGTCTCAAAGCACATTTTCAACAAAAAAAAAAATCCCATCTGATTAATATGCAGAAATATAGTCAGTTCAGCCTGATCAGATAGAGATTCAAAGTCAGTTATGCACATTTGAATTTGATTCTAAATAGAATAAATAAATATGTCCCATTAATCGCACCATATGTACATGATGTGCAGTGACCATTAAGAACATATAGACATGTTGCAAGATGACGGCACATCAAGATCCTGCAAAAAGCTGGATGATGGCTGTCAATACCTGTCAAGTCATCAATATAACTCTCTAGATCTTAAATCTACACATAATGCACAGAAAATAAAGGGACAATGTATGTTTGTACTAATTGTCAAAATTACGTCAACTAGACAGGTTCAAGAAAAGTTTTAATTCATAAAAAGTAGCAAGGGAAGTAGGTCAGTAGTGCTAGCTTGACTTTAACAACCTTAGCATGTAGACGTGCTGCAGGATTACTGCGTTTCAGTTCCGGCAAAAACTCAAAGGGGAACGTTCACGCTGACTCTCTGACACAACAACAGTAGGAGTTTAAATGAGATTATCTGTTTCAATCGTCGTGGTAACAGGTCTGTGTGTAGAGTAGCTGACACAGAAAGTGAGAAAAGATAAAAAGTGGTTTTGAGTTGTTCCTCTGAGGTTTTTCTGTTATTTTCTGTTTGCTCTGATGCGCAAACACTAAATGAATAACAGCTAAACCTCCGGGGTTCACTCTGCTAACTGAAATGCTCCAGCGCTGCTGTGGACGCCAATTAAAACAATCCTCCTTTTGCCCTCTAACTTCAGGCATGTGCATGTAATTTCCACACGTAAACAATAACATGCAACATACATATTTACAAAATGCTCTGGAACAAAAGGAGAGTGTCATTTCGCTTTGCAGTGGAACGTCACAGAACTAATGACTTTCACTGGAAGCAGGTCAGGAACAGGATGAGACACGTTTTGCTCTGGCTGACACAGGGCGGGCTTCAGCAAGTTGTCAAAATAAAATGTGTCTCCTAAGGCTATGTGCAACTCGGCTTTACATGAGCAGGACTCTCCCTGCTGCCTTTAAGTTGCAACAATTTAATTCACATGTTGCATCCAGCATTTCCAACAAAACAGCTGTTTAGAAGTAGTTGCCAATCAGTGAAATATTGCTAATGTTTTGAAAATATTTGCCATTTTAAGGGCTTTTTTCACTTTTACACTTTGAAATGAAAAATGATTGCAGTACAGTATACACTGTATGTTGCACAGTGTAGCATAGACGAGAATATCCTGGACAGTGAGTGTGTGTAACAACAAGCTCTCTCAAACTTTCTCCAGATGAATGAAATTCTTTTCAACTCCGCAGTCGTCTGGTTTTGGATTTCATTCGGCCAATCACAGCGGCCTATCCATCCTTGATCACAGAGCATCTCCATAAACTTCTCTTATCTGCGCTGCAGTTCTGCTTTGATACAGGAAGAGACTTGTTGACCTCTTCCTCTGTGTGGTGAGCAACCATGCAGAGCTCACCGCTCGCTGGTTTAATTTCTGCAGCGTGCCAGACCGAATATGTACCAAAAACATTGGTTCTGTTAGCGGGTCGGGTCGACGTGCTGTCCCAGCTCCACGCCTCAGGGGTCGTTGCCATGCAAGGTCGCCCTACATGGAGGAGAGAGTGTGGGGGCAAAATAAAATGTAAAATAGTTGGAAATGAATGCAGGTAAAGATCAAGAGTTATGTTGCAGTCTTTGGGATGCCTGAAGATGGTATTGCAATTGTAGTATTGGTTCAGTAAAGGATTTTGTCTTGTGTTTCTCTTTGCTGTGTGTTGGAAGCCAGGCGGCTGAGTTAAAAAATTATTTCACGCAGCTGCTATTTGCTATTTATAGAGCATTATTATTATTGTTTTTTTTTTACAGAACTTAATTTACTTTAGCAATAAATTCCCACTTTCTGTTCATGAGAGAGATTTGTGCACTCTGCATGTCTTGTGGTGGTTTATCATTTTTATCTCCAACACCTACATTTTCCTCCCTTCTCCCTTGTAAGCTGAGGTTTTGTACAAACTGTATAAATCTGTAAAGACACATAACAAAGTGCTGATGGAGTGTCTGGCTCTTGATGTTGTTCTTGCGTCGCTGCTTCAAAGAGTCGTTGCTGTCTGCTTCAGAGTTATTTGATGAAGGCAATAGGCTAAGAATACTGATTTGTGCAATAGTTTCAAACCACCTCAATTTCATAGCATCTGGTTAGTCAAAGTCATTTGTAATCATTCAATTTTTTACACATTTGCTGTTTGGTGTCTACACCTGACCAGTGCAGCATACTGCAGAGTGTGTGGCTAAAAATAAGTAAATGGGATGACTAGACAAGACCTTTTTGTCCCGTGTGTTGGGTTTGTCCCTCTTGGTGGTGGACGCTTTCGCCTGTAGTTGATTGAACCCACAACGGTAGAGAAAGCATCTGAAAGTCAGTAACATCAGACAGAGACACACATGGTCAGGTATAGAACCAAACCGATGTCTTTTTTTTTTAGTTTATTACTGTATCATTTTTCAGTTGGTGTTACAACATAAAAATGAAGGCGTCTGTGTCTTCTTAACTGAGGGCTGTTGTCAAAGTCAGGTCTAATTTAAAAGGTTTTACGCCAATGGCTGATATGTCAGCATCTATGCACCAAAACTTTGGAACAAACTTCCAGAAAACTGTAAAACAGCGGAAACCCTGACTTCCTTCAAATCTCAAGTAAAAACACACCTGTTTAGAGTTGCATTTGAAATGTAATATGTATGGATTTGATTTTGTGGATATGTATGTAATTTTTTTTTTTTTTTTTTTTTTTTTTCCTGTTGTGGGCAACGGGGCCCGGCGAATACCCGTGGTTAAACGGACGGCGGAGTCCGGCGGTAACAGGCGCTTAAATTCCGTGTCAAAGGGAAGGGGAAGAAAGGGAAAGAACAGGGAAAGTGGAAAAAAGGGAGAAAGAGAAGAAAAAGAAAAAGGGAAAAAAAAAAAAAAAAAAAAAAAAAACCTTGGTATTTTATTCTATGTTGCATGCCTTCGTGTTTGTGTTTATGATGTAAAGCACTTTGAAATGCCTTGTAGCTGAAATGTGCTATACAAATAAAATTTGATTGATTGATTGATTGATATGTCAACTAATAAGTTGAGTTTAGAATCTTATAAAGCTCACACAAAGTGCTTAATGTATATTAATTATTGATTAGGATTCATTGAAAGTATCAGGCGAAAGTCGGGCTGCTTAGAAAGGACATCAAGGATGACTCAAGACTTTGCTACGGAATATAAACTAGTCGCAACAAATCATGGGTGTCATGGGTGCTTTTCCACACGAGTCAGAAAGACAAGTATGATAATGATCATGAAAGTGTAGATTGAAAGTGTCCGTCCCTAAATGCAGTCGTAAAGTTCTCTTTATCCTGTTCAAACCAAATATTCCAGATTCCTGATTCCTGGTGCAGCTGACAGGAAGAGTGGGAGTTTGGGGTCCAATAGGAAGCTGGCAATACTTCTGGGAGTCAATGTTGAAGATACCTGAGGCCATTTTGCAGTGGCGTGTCTATCTTCACTCTCTCTCTGTTGTTGGATCTCTGTTTCTTTTTGTTTTGGTTGTCCTCAGATGAGGAGGGGAGGAGGGCCTGGGCAGTCAGCTGGCCACCTATTGGCTCTTCCATTTCTTTGACCCTGTGGTATGCTTGGAATGTATTAGTTTTCTGTGCAAAGTCACAACCTGCCAGGTTTCAGGTTGAGGCAAGCTGCAAGTGAAAATGATGATGTCGGAGCATAAAAGCAACAGCAAACAAAAAAAAAACACACGAAAGGGACTAAGAGTTGAAGAGTCCCTGCATTTTCTAAGAGTTGAGGCAAATGGTTCATCAGACCGATGAGTCGATGAATATTTAATTGGAGCTAAAATGCGTTTGATTTTTCTGCATGGTGTCTGTGTGACTGCCTGAGGCCATAAAAACCAGACGTTTATCTCGTCGGGGTCTTCCCCTCAGCGCTGTGAGGTGCAAATTAAACTGGTATGTTCCAGCATACACACTAATCTGATGTTCAGTCAGAACACGCAGAAGAAACAGGTTCTGTTTTTCTTTCATGCCACAGAGTTAGCCGGAATTAAAGAGGATGTCATGTCAGACTCATCAGTACTTCCTGTGTTGAAATGCAGCTACTGTAACAGACTCACTCTCTGCAACCAAAGTCACCTTTGCTCTGATAAAGACACATCATAATGCACCAGAAACTAGTGAGAGGCGGAAACACCGATCCTTCATTGTGCTTGAATAATGCTTGTTTGTTTGGCAGTAACAAGTTGGCAACTAAGTTTTACAGAGAAGTGCGAGTTTTGGATCAACCTTGTGATTTATGCGCTGATTAGGTCGTGACCTCCCTACGTCCGTTTCATAGGGGATCACTTTGGACAAACATTCTGTCATGTAGAGAAAACAATAACTGTACTCTCTGAAGACACAGCAAGATAATTATGCTGATTTTTGACCAGTTTTCCCTTCTGACATCACCATGGTTCTGAAGGTAATCTTAGGAGATATTCTTGCAGTATGTGGTGTGTTAAGGGTGATCTGATCCACTCGGAAAGACGTTGGAACCGATCCGGTCTAAAGTTGAGGATGTTCAACTTTAGATCGACATGCTGGATTTTTTGGGCCCGATCTCAATGCGTGGAGTGTTTCTTTAGGACAAACAAAAGCATAGACTGTTGAATGTGACTTTTAGCCAATCAGAAAGCGAGATGACAGAAACATGGAGGGGAATCCAAAATACACAGAAGACAAAACAACTGGCATTGGAGAAATTCTGGTGGACAATGGAAATGCTAGTTTTTATCGTCATGTGATTGATCTTTCAATTATAAAAACCAAACACATGTGATGCTAATAACTGCACCAACATACTGACCAATCCAGTGCTGCCAACTGACGTGACGCTAGACAGGATTGATTGCGCCCCCATGTGGAAGTAGAGCGACTCGCCGACCAGAAAGTGCAGTTATAAAGTGAAGGTCGTGTAGCTCACGGTGCCACCTCTGACATTTGGTGAGACATTTTTGCTTCATCAGCCAACATTAGGGCTAAAACTATTGAAAATGTTTCACATACCAGGTCCATTGTGTGTTAAGCCCAATGCTCTGATCTTAAATGATGAATCTTTAAAAAAATAAATGTGTTATGAGCTTGCAAGGGAACTTTGATTCAGAGACATTTTTTGTTTTGTTTTTTCTTTAATATCTCCTTAACTTTGTGATACATTTCTGGTCTTTTTGTTTGCTAAATAACAAGGCAATGAATTTTATGCTGTTTTTGACAGAAACCTTCATACAGACAAACATGTGGTGGTTTGTCTGTATGAACTGTTGTACTGAGCCATGAAGGAAGTTGATGACAGGTATTTGTCCATCTTTTACATGTCTCCAGACTCGGTTTGGATTTTGGAAATGATATAAACTCCATTCTGCCCTTTAAATGCTCTGGATAAATTGTGCCTTAAGAGTATGATCCCCAGTGACAATACTCAACCATTTTTTTCAATTACTTTCCACCAAATCTCTATGACCACAGAGCATTTGTGATGACAAACTCAGACAATTCTGTCAGGCTGCTGATTGGTCGGTTGCTGACAAACCCACTGGATTGATTAACAGATGGCATCATGTCAATAGCTTAAAGAAGGCACCTAATTAGTCAATAGAGTCTCTGTGTGGATTCAGATCTCTGTTCGCATCCTTCTTTGACGTGAAGGTCCCTGGAGTTCATTAGAGAACATTAGTGAATAAATGGCATCATGAATATTAAAGAACACCTGAAGCTGCCATCTGAAATGAAAAGACAGTGGCGCAACAGCAAACCAACCAAGATATGACCGTTCTCATGAAACTGCTCAGTGACACTGGAGGAACTGGAGAAACGTACCACTCAGGTGGAGAAACGGTCAACAGGACAACCAGTAGTCATTTACCACTGCATGGGTCAGTGGTAAAAAGAAAGCAACTGGTTGAACAAACTACAATGTATCCGAAACGCTCTACACACAGCAAACTTGTGAACTTTGACCTAGATGCAGAATGCAACATTTTGTGGAAAACTGATACTGAAATACTGAGTCTTAAGATGGATGGTGCTGTACATGTGTGCTGTTAGAAAAAGACTCCTTCCAGTGTCGGAACGATGCTGATAGATTTGCACGTGGCATTGATCCAACATTCCTCTGTGCACAGAGGCTGGTGCTCTTTGTCTGTGGAGTGTGTCTGTGGGAGAACGATGGAGCTGCCGCCATAAATCACCTTCAGATGCTTACGTTTTGTACTCTGAGAGCCAGCACTTTACATGACAGTAAGCCAGCACTTACTGATCTGCCACAGTGCAAAGGAAGCTTTGTGACGTATGGAGTTGTGTTAATGGCGCTTTGCAAAGTCCCAGTAACTGCCTTCATAGCTTGTAAATGGCAATTTATGAGATTGTGGTCTGTTTTAAGCAGGTTTAATAGGTCATTTATGGTATGTGTTCACTTTTTAAATGGCAAATTAGAAATGTTAAAAAATGTAAGTAATAAACAAATGGCTACCATGTCCGGCAGCCTGACTGACGTCTTGTAATGCAATGTTGAAAGCTTTGCAAGTCAGATTTCACACCTCCTGCTAATCTCTGCAGAGAAGATATTCAAAGGAGAGACTTTTATCGACCAAAGTTCCTGTTGTGAAGATTGATTCTGTCTTCTGGAACAGCAGCGTGGAGAAGCAGGTGCCCTGAGGGGCTAAAGATAGCTACGGCTACATGAAGCTTAAAAAAACAATATGCTTCAACAACTTCATTCTTCAACCTTGAGGGGAAATAATCCAGGCGTATGAGGTTACATCAGTGTGCACTCAGGTGAAGTGCACTCAAAATTGTGGTGCATCCAAAGAACATTAATGAATGCTTGTCTATTTAAAAATATCTATATTTATATGAATGACATGTCATGTAAAAATCTGTGAAAATGTGTTAAGGGTTCTCCAAATCGGCTGCCAGCAGCAGATATTTCACAGACATACCTGTGTTTTCCTTATTTTTATTAATATTCAGGGTCAGTTCAGGTTGCCCACTGCTGTGTCAGTGAAAGTTTTTAATCAGTCTCATGCCTTCTCCCCGCCTGAGGTCAAAATGTCAACGGTCACTGATACTCTGGGTCCCGTATGCACAATGTTAGCTAGCATGGAGGTCACAAAGCGACATGCGTTCATGAGGAGCCCAGCCACGTTTGTTTGTGTAAATGTGCATTCCAGTGTGCATGCATGCGTTTGCATGCAGTTCTCTATGTGACCTCGCTCAGGGTTTGTTTGTTTGTTTGTTTGTTTGTTTGTTTGTGTAAAATGCAGGGTGACGAGGAACTGGGAAGCATTAAGCGCCTTAATGCCAGAGACATTGTTGTTATCTGACCCAGAAGCTGCAGATTAAGGTGCAGTTCTCCATCTTTTGGTGCCTGAGATCTTTAGCAGCAAAAAATAAATAAAAAAACAGATCAGAAGATTTTTAATATCAATTTTGTGTTTAATTACTGATAATTGGCTACTTTCAGAGAACTTCAGGAAAGTGGTAGAAGTATCTGTTTCTGGTAATGTTCTTCACAGAGTCACATTGTGACTCTTAGAAGCTAATAGTGGATAGCTGTCTCTAACAAACATGGTTCACATAGCTTGTCGACTTTAGTTTTTAAACAGCCTTACCTTCAATAGAGATACGTAGCGATACTTTAGTTTTCTTGTAACGACTGCGTTGTTTGCAACCAGGAATATTCTCCAACAGAGGAGTTTGTCAGTTTTATGCTAGAGGAAAATGTAGTGGCCCTTTTTCAGCCAGCTGACAGGTAGACTCTGGTCACCATCCCATGGGATCTGCCAGGATCGTCTTCTTCATGGTGTTTTATCTATTAAATGTTCTGTCCTGCACCTCTAAATACATGCGAAAAACAATTTGAGAAAATACTAATACTAATATTTGTATCACAGTGTTGTTGGTAGAAACTGGTAGAATCTGAACACAGGTGGATGTGTTGCTGATGTTGGTAAAAATTGCCTCCCATGTTCCATTTCTCTGCCTGGGTCTGGATGTGTTCCCCTCCTGTTACTGTTTTACTAAAGGCAGATGGCGGGCTGAAGACAGGAAGTTTGTCCAGACGAAACAACCAGATCCAGAATCATGGACCAGTGATCGTTGATATTTCACCTTACCGTGATCAGTACACTGGTTCTGCGCTGTCCTCCTTTTCATTACTGATTGTGTCTCTTCATCCCTTTTGCATCAGATGTTAGAGGAACTGCTTGGCATCTCTCGTTGCTCATAAAAAAATACTGAGCATAACCAAATAAACCCAAATGAAGAACACCTTAGCATGTGTGTTGTACTTCCTGTTTTGAGTTCCACTTTTACCTTCGACTATCTTCAGCGTCCACCAGGACTATGAATCTGGTGAGAAACAATAAGTTAAGGGAGAGTTCATGTTAGGATCAATCAGACGCTGTATTCCCACTACCAAATCAGTCACAGTGAGGCCAACAGCAGCACATCTTGTTTTCTCTCTGGATCAGTCGTTACAACATGACGGTTGAATAAAGAGATCAAACTCAGTCCCTCTATTGTCCTCATACTTACTGTGATCTGCAAATTGAGTTACGGTGTTCAGCGTTTTCTCCATTCATTTGCTTAGTGGCTCTAAACAACAACGAATCAACAGAGTCCCGCCTGCTGGTTCTGAACGAGGCAGGCGGGCGATTGTTTTCCTACGCTTATTGATGGATCATCCCGTTTGTTCCCGTCTTCACATGTTTTCCTTTCTCATGAGTCACCAGACATGGGATGTGTGGTTTGATTTGACATTGATATGTGATCAAGATGTGTCAGCGCAAACCTGCAAAATCACACCAGCCTGGACGAGTCAAACTCTGAACGTTTGATTCATTTCTGCAACAATGAAAAGACCAGATGAAGAACGTCTGTCTCTCATTTTCCTGGAAGGTTCTTTGGATTTTACGGTTTTGGTCTCCATTACCGTAATCAGTTCCCATGAACTATGGTAAAGTCACATATCTTGCCTTCAGATCTTACTGTCTTGTCTGCGATGGATTGTGGTTTGGCTTGTAGAAACAGATTTCATTACGGCTCTCTCCCATCTTCCCTGCAGTGGGTCTAAATGCAGATGGAGAAATCCTCTCTATTGTTATACAACATGTTTAAGCAAAGAACAAGTTGTAGGTTTTGTCTGTGTTTATCACGAATCCTTGAGTGGAAGGCTGTTTTTTTTTTTTTTTCCCCGTTCTTGTTGTGTGCATCTTGCTTTGGGTGGAGAGTTGTACCGCGTAGCCTGGACCATCTCTGCGCTCCGGCGCTGCTCTGCAGGCCGAATTACAAAAATAAACTTGCTCAATGGAAAAACTTTTGAAAAACTCACATTGTTAAAATGTAGAGATTTTTTGGGAGGGGGAGGGGTACAGGTGGGCTGTTTCAAACATAGTGCATTTCACAAAACTACAATGGAAACCATTTTTTCGCATCATGGCGTGACACGTTTATGACCGACATTGCGTGAGCAAATTTATTCACGATTGTAATTGCATTTCTTATTATCGGCCATTGCCAAATTGTGTTTTTTCAACATCAGCAGAATATCTACAAAGTTTTGCACACATTTGTAATGGAAACATGTAGTGAAAACGGATCAGTGTGTTTTGGGGTTTTGCTGTATTTTGAGTCATCAGGATGACTCAAAATGTCCGACCCCTTTATTTACAGGGATTAGAGACCACTGCCTGGAAATAACTAAAATCCACAAATAACTTGGACTTCCTCTTAAAACAGTTAGAATTACCTATTTTAATAGAATACATCATAATATGCATTAATACACAGATTTGGAACCATGTTCCCATGTCTTCCTCATCTCTGGTCTTTGGCTCAGAGCTCCACAGAGCTCAATGATAGGAGACTTTTATAGATACTTGCTTGGATATGTGATGATTCTGAAGCACATTTTGTTTTGTCTGAGGAACATGATATTACAGGCTGCGTCCTGCTTGAGCTTCACCGTATCTAATCAGCTGAAGTGAACCAACTTTGCGTGTTTTCCTCTTTTGGTGGGAAACGATGGTTGTCAGGACATGATCCCCAAGGGATGTAAATGAGACTCCTCAGGTTTTGTTGTTTGTTGTTCTTTGCATTTTTTTTCTTGCCTTGATAAAATCCAGTAACTCAGTGAAAACGCACCTTTGTGTTTAGACCCACCGCGAGAAAGATTAGTTCAGATTAAAACGCAGTCGTGTGTTGAAACGGCTCAGTCAAATTCGGCGATACTTAAAACCCGACGTTTGCTGATACTTTTCATCCATTCTGATTGAACCTGTGCTGTTTTGCGAAGACAAATGATCAGCAATGTCGATCTTTAAGCTAATAGAAACATGCCCACTTTTTGGCAAAGTGAAACCATGACAGGATTATGCCAGAAAAAAAAATTGCACTCCAGTGTGTGTGTCTCAAGGACTGGAGTGGGACTGGGATTGGGATTATCTGAACAATAGAAGAACTGGAAAAGTTGTCATTTGATTGATTGCTGCCTCTGTCATGACTGACAATGAAATGAAAAGGATTTGAGTTTCGGTAGGTTCTCTTCTCCTTCGGGTCAGGAGTCACGCCCTCTGAAAAACAAGCCGCTCCAAACCTTATCTGAAAGTTAATCACCGTCCCTGGTTAGGCTGGTTTACTTGTGCACGGCACACTAACAGCAGCTATAATGATCCAGCTCCATAAATGAGAGTTAAACAATAAACCAGGAGCTCAAAGTTCCCTGCTTTGTTCAGTCCTGCGTTTACTTCCTTCATTTGTGTTTCTCTTTTTGTCATTTGTCACTAAGACATCTAGTTGTGTATTTATTTTTTTTTTGTATTTTATCTTTTAATTGCTACAACTAGTCATATATGTGACAATGTTTGAAGAAAAGGGAAAGATTACTGTATGCAAGCAATATTTCTTAAAGGGGCGGTGTAATGTGTTTTCCAGGCACATACATGATTTATAACGTAATCAAGTAACTATGTAACCTTAAGTTGTTAATAAAAAACAAATATTAACCCTTGTATTATGTTGAGAAATAATTACATGTATGATGTCATTTTGACCCGTATTGTGTAATTCATCTCAAACAATCAAAATGAAGTCAAACTAGTCAGAACTTTATTTTAGATTATATACACAGTTATGAGAGATGAGAAGAACAGATACACAACTTGAACACTCTTGAGGGTTGGAGATGTCTCACACATTTCTGTGTTAACGAGCCACAATGATCTTTATCTGTATCCTGAGAGTGGTCATCATTGTGTCCCAAAGATGGGACATCAACGGAAGACTCCCAGAACATCCTGTAATGTATTGGTCAATTGTTTGCATGTCTGAGTGAGAAAGCCAACCTCTTTGTGTATTCACATAATAATAAAAGGCAGTTGGGGACTGAGAGCCGATGGCTCTTTTCCCCTTTTCTGTGGAAAAGTAATCTGTGTCTTCACCCTTCGACCTGTATACTCCAGCTAACACCAGAATTTTGATGTAGGCATACAAACCAGTTGGATCCAGTTGTTTCCATTTTTCTTGAAAGAAACGTCTCCCCTCCAAGTTGGTCATCTCAAGAATTATCTTCTCTATGGGTGGGATATGAAAAGCTGAAATGCTGATTCAATGTCAATAACTCTTGTGACGGAAAATCTTGTTGCCAGGAGTCATTTTGATGACATTAGAAGATGACAATCTGCCTTGGCTTTGGTGTGGTGATGATGACCATCTTATCTTACCATCTTTAGATGTCCACGTCCCCTTTGTGAATGAGAATAGTTGCGTTTCTTGATTTTCATCTGATGAAGAATCGTCCTCTGAATCTTCCTCATCTTGGGAAAAATGACAATCTGGATCATCAACAGCATTGTCCTCTGGCTCTGAAGGATCTTCCGTCTCTGAAATTTCTTCATCGACATCGCTATCCCAATTCAAAATCTTCAATGAAGCTTCTTCTTCTGGAGCTCATTTTGGATGTATCTCTCAAAGAAAGGACATGTAAAAAGTGACAAGGAGAGGGAAGAGAAAGTCCCTCCTCCACACACACCTGGTTCTCAATAACTATTCTGAGGCAATCAAAACCAATCACATCAAAGAGGCATGTTTTTTTTGTATTTAAACGGCTACTTTATGTCTGGGTCAAAATGACCCACAACATCATCTTTTTACACAAATTGTGTGCAGACACTTCTCAACACATCAAAGACTCCAGATTTTACTCAGAAGTTCATGACCCTAGATGAGGAAAAGTCACAAAATTTCATGAAAAAAAAATAAGAATAACCTGCACTTTGGTCAACTCAAAAATTGAAACGGGTCAAATTGACCCGAGCATAACAAAAGGGTTAAATGAAGAACTGGAAAAGTTATTCATTAAAGAAGAACTTTTCCTCAAATGAAGAAACATTCATTTAACTTCTCTTCATTTAAATGTGACTTAAATAAATTTTACTTTGTAATTTCACACTTTGAAATTGGGCCTCTGTCTCTTTAAGAAGCTCCCATCATTTCTGAGACTCAGCCTTCAGGAAGTCATAACAACATGGCTCCTCTATTAACTCTTTAACATTGTTTTTACCAGCAATGCTCTGAGAAGAAGCTCCTATAATGAGCTCAGCTGATGGGCAGTTTTATCAGGTGTTTGCTAATTGCTGCTGGCTAGTCTGAAGGAGCTGAGTGGGGGAGTTGTGGCGAAGGGCTGCTCTGTGAGGTGGAAGTTCAGAAACTGCAGCTCAGTAGGAGAAGCTTTGTCCTCAAAGGCGGGGCTATGTCCACCCAGGTGTTTTACACAGGTGAATGGCTGCTAAGGAGATTAAATAATTTCTCAAACATGCATGAAAGAATCCAGGTAACACTCCAGGTCTGTTTTGGATTAAATAGCATTCTAACATGGTGTAAATAAGAAAAAAAAGGCAACTTTGCATAACAATGTCCCTTTAAAAGAAAAATGCCTCAAAATCGAACAAAGAGAAAAAAGTTGAGAATTTGTGATCCTTAGAAAAATGGCCAACCCAAAACCCTGCAGTTATCCTTAAGGCATATATTCAGTTTTTATGTTTTGTGGTAATCAGAAATGGAAATGTGTATTCCTCGTTTAGGAAACAGCTCATCTGCGCTAAGGTTAGGATTATCTAACCAAACTGACTTTGTTATGTAGATAAACTGACCTCCACTTGTTTAGCTTAAGAAGTCGTGTGATTTTTCTCCCTGCTGCTGATAGGAATGCGGCTCCAAGTTCAGCTGCCAGCGTTCGCCATGGTGGCAAATGTTTGGTTTAGCCAGTCGTTCGGATCACTTGTTAGCCAGCGGAGGCGAATTTCAACATGTCAGAGGAGGAGGTGGAATGCAGCTGCCAGTTGCCCCTCGCCCCACTGACAGCCTGTTTATGAGGAGGTGATGAGCAGAAGGAGAGAACTCATTGTTGAGGTGGGACAGGAAATGAGATGATCTGTCATGGACGAGTCAGCCATCGGTTAGTCATCTGAGGAAGGTTTCTGCAGGACAAAACGTGAGGTCAAGCCTTCATGTAGACGAGTGGAATCATAAACCTGAAAAGCTTTTGTGGAAGTTTAAATCAGCAGGATTTTTCTAAAACAGAACAGGAAACGGAGGACAGCGCAGTGCATTCTGGGTAAATCAAACAAACGCTCAAGTTTGGCGCTGGCTGGAGACAAAAGACAAAAGAGAAATACAGCTGCTAAAATTTTATTCTGTTTCATTTTTGATTACATTTCCTAAATTCAGCTCAGTATCTTCTTCAGGGGTTTTTAGGTCGTCCCTTCCAGGTGCTGCAGCGCCCCCTGAGGCGAGGGAGTGAAGTGGTTTTGCAAACGGCTTGGTTGGTTGGACTCAGTGCAGCGTGAAAGAGAACCACACCAGGCAAAAATGTAACAAATGTTGCAATTTAATCACCAGTCGAACCCAGGCTCCCGTCTAACACACATCTGAGTCTGAGAAACAGAATGTCTCACAAGAAAGTAGAGTGTATGAGGCCTTAAGTCCATCCACAGGTGGGCGTCTGTTTAACTCAAATACAGTGAAATAATTCATCAGAATTTTGAAGTGATTTTCAAAGTTCTAAAGGAAAGGAAACAACAATGAATGTTCGAATAAATACATCATGTGCAGTGTAAACAAAAACCTTTTCTGTGGGATTAACATAATTAGTTGCTGCAACCTGCTTTCCTCCATCTGAGATTATCGGCGTCCCTAAAGCCTGGGTGATTGGTTCCTGTTTGGTTAGACCAAAGTCAGCCGCCTGGCCTCAAAGTGTTCCTCCACTCGCTCTTTCCCACAAAAGTCTCTGACCTTGGATTGTGGTGTTTTGATACATTTGTTCTGCTCCCTGCTGAAAGAAACGGCCACACAAGAAGGCAGAAAGGACACTTCTGTTTCCCAGAAGTCTACCTTCTTAAACGCAGCTTGCATTAAAATGCAGGTAAAAAGATTGCGTCAATGTGTTTGCTTCAAGAAACGTTTCTGTCTGTCGATGCTTTAAACCTCTGAAAAATTATGGCTGTTGTTGGTGTTACTGTGACGAATCAACTGTAGAAAGGAAGAAGATTTTCTCTCTGATGTCAACAATCTTTAGATTGGTGCTCAGAATCTAAAAAATAGTGTTAGCGTTTGACCTGGATCTGTGTTGTCTAGCGAGCGAGGTGTAATCACCTGCTACACATATTAAACTGTCCTGCTATCAGATCAGTTCTGCTATCAGAGCATCCAAGCAAAGATTGAATTAATGTGAGGTTTATATCTGGTTGATAAGTCAAAGGGAAGTTTTCTCGCCTCTTGTGATGCTCTTGATAAGATTCCTGATTTATATGGGGGCATTTTGTCGCTGCACTCCAAACATCCCAGTTTGGGTTATTTTGCAAGCCCAGTCACATGATCAGCTGCATGACATCACAGGGAGGATCCACCACCACAAACAAACCACAACTTTTATTATGTTGCTAAAATGTGGCAAAACGCTCAGATTTAGGTCTGGTTTTAAAAACAAATCTTTATCCTTCTGGATTTCTTAGGAATTTTTATACTTTTGGTTTGTGTTTCAGGTTGCGTTCATTCAAAAATCAGTTGACATTTTAACACACATTGTTTGCAGGCTACCGCTAGCCTGGCCATTCAAATCTTGCACACAGCTCAGTCTGGGATTTCTCCCATTCACATGGATTCCTGTGGTAGAATTTCTTCCGGGCCAATCAGCAAACAGGAGAAGTCGTGGAT
Source organism: Poeciliopsis prolifica (assembly GCF_027474105.1). Taxonomy (NCBI): domain Eukaryota; kingdom Metazoa; phylum Chordata; class Actinopteri; order Cyprinodontiformes; family Poeciliidae; genus Poeciliopsis; species Poeciliopsis prolifica. The sequence continues at coordinate 1,830,261 of NW_026562449.1, forward strand.
GATGTTGTCCATTTTCTGCGCTGTTTTGAATTGTTTTCTGCCAAGTGGCTGGTTCTTTAGCAGGCTAGGCTACTGCTACGCATGTTAACTTTTCATGTTTGTGTTTAGAGAAGTTTGGGGATGAAAAGATGTAAAAGTGGTGTGTTCCAAAGGACAAGGTAAAGTGGCACCAGCAGGTTGAGAAAAATAAACAAATAAAACAACAGAAGAGACTAAGAATGCTACAGCTGGCTAACCGTACCAGCGCTAAAGTTAGCATCTGATTGGAGGTTATTGGTAAGGTAAAAAAGATATATATATATTTTACATTTGATCATTTCCAGTTTTAAGTGTAAAATACTTATTGATCCATTCTACACTGAACACTAATTATTTAAAATAGTTTGAGAAAAGCATTAAAGACACAAGATATGCACAAGTTATTTCTTGATCTGTTGGGACTTTTGTGATCCATGAAACTTTTCTTCTGTTCTATTAAAAATCAAAACCGGTCATTTTAAGTGCATTTAACGCCACATTGGTTCAAGACTAGAACTAGTCAGACCTGGACTGAAACCAGATTCATCACAGATGCTTTAAAACGCTGCTGTGATCTATAAAATATCACAAAACTCAATACTTTAGACTAGAAGAACCAGCAATGAGTGATTCTGATTTTGTTAAGAGAACAAACATGAACAGAGGCGAAGCTGCACCACTTCACATCGTTTCTGCTCTCAGCTCACATCCTTCTCACTAGCTCTGTGTAAACAAGATTACACACACCTTTCACCTACAAAAGTGCAGTGAATAAATCTTGTGCTTACGATAAACAGTGTGTGAACCCTGGCAGATGAGCAATTACTCTACTTCAAAGTTCACTTCTGTTAAAAGGTTCTGGTGTAGGGAGTGTCCATTTGTCAGTGGTGTGTGTGTGTGCGTGTGTGTGTGCGTGTGTGTGCGCGCGTGTCTGTGTGTGTGTGTGTGTGTGTGTGTGGTGTGTGTGTGTGTGTGTGTGTGCCCGTTTGAAGCCTAGACTTGCTCTGACCGCTTCGCTCTTTTTTTGTTTTGTTTCTTATTTAAAAGGTCGCGCAAACTGAAATGACCTTTTCTGTGAGCTTATGGTGAAGGAACTCGTCTCAGGTGTCACTCTGCTTCCTTTAAGCTGCCTCGGGAATAATTTGTCAGATCTTTTTCCATCATCTTTCTCCACAAACGCGGTCTGAAGTGTTGCTTGTCCCTCTGTCTGTGTGTCCCTCCAGGCTTCTCGTCGGGGCGCCCAAAGAAAAAGCAGATTCTCTTCCAAACGTCAACGAAACGGGCGCCGTGTACGCCTGTCCAATCAGCGAAGACCCCACAGACTGCACCAGGATTTCTCTGATCACATCACGTAAGGATGATGCACAGCTGCCTGACAGAATTACCTGCACTGTTTAGATGTTTTTTTTTTTTCCGCAGAGCCACCTGGTGGTCAAAATGATCCATTTCATGTGCATTTCCAGATCCATCAACTGGTTGTGCTGAACTTTTACATCAGTTTTGATAATAAATTTTTGTTTAGTGATGGACGTAGGCATCCAAAAACCTGAACATTGTTTCATCTCAGTGTTTGTGCATATCTGTTGTTTCTTTTTATGAGCTTAAACCTTTTTTTTAACTGTAAAAAGTAGATGTGATTCATTAATTACATACTCTTCAAATGAACTTGATTCAAAATTTTAATTGCGTTCCACTGTAGTTTCAATAATCGCAGTGATGGGGAATTTTTAGCGAGTACCTAAAGAGTCAAGTTACAAAAATATATAAAAATGCTGTAATTACATGTATTTAGGTGGGGAAAAATGATGAAACTTGATTTTATGAACGAAGAGGTGGAGGGAGGATTAATCACTGACTGAATACCTGCAAGAGAAAGATTCTCCTCTGAAACTTTTCTTTGAAATCTGTCAGAGAATCAAACAGGCTGTCTTTGTGTCTCGTACTTGGAACCATTTTGCCCACGATTCAAAATAAGACTAACTCTGAACCCATGTGACAAATTCACAGCTGACCCGTCGGAGGTAGTGGAGGGCATGTGGCTGGGCGTGACGGTGGCCAGCCAGCGGAGCCTGAAGGAGGGACGCGTGCTGGTGAGATGACTCCCTGTTCACTGCACTAATCAGCGCCTGCAGTATGCCAGTGATACCAGTGAGGTCACACTGCCACAGCTCAGGCCAACCTCTGCTGTCGCTGGTGACGCAAAAATGTTTAATTCAGAGAGTGGAATTCTATGACATCGCTAGCTTTAAAACCGTGGCTTCCTGTTTGCAGGCGTGTGGCCATCGTTACGTGAAGATCAGCATAGGCCAGTGGCGGATGATCGGAAAATGCTACGTAAGGAGCAACGATCTGACCTTGGACAACAGCGATGACTGGCAAGCTGATACTTATGAGCGCTGTAACCCTGCAAACGACCACAAGAAGGACGGGGTGTGCAACCTGGGCATCTCCGGTGGCATAACTGAGACCGACGTCGTCCTCGGCACCCCGGGAAGCTATAACTGGAAAGGTGGGATGCTGGGAGCTGCCAGCCGAGCTTCAGTCTTGAAACCAAACCACTTTCCTGTCTTGTAATTGTCTGTTTCCTTTGCTTTAAAGGGAATGTCCATCTAACCTGGAGAGATCCAAATCCAGACAACTTTGGGAACATTATTCAGAAAACAATAGCTGACGAGAATAAAAACAACATCTATATAGGTGAGTTCTTATTCTGTGTTAAATGACAAACGCAATTAAAATCACACGTGAAAATGTTTGTTGATGCCATGCCATCATCCTCCAATCTCTTCCTGTTGTCTTCTTTCTGGTGGTTTGCGACAGTAATAACATCCGGTTGTGGATCGTGTGACTTGTGTGTCTGGGAAAAATAATTTGTTTCCATTCCCTTTTTGTGAAATTAACCTATTTGGTACGCCTGAAAAAGCCATCTCATCCTAACGCCAAAACATTTTTTTTTTTTTTAGAAATTGCTGTTCTTCCCTTAAGCAGGTTTACTCCAGAAATGTCAAATTGTCAATGGACTAATGGAAACACAGTTTCACTGTTTTTATATATGATTGGCGTGCACAGCGTTGTGCCGGTGATTGAAAACACCTGCTTTGTTTTTCCAGGTTATTCAGTTCTCGAGGAGCGAAAACTGCTGAGTCGTGACCATCACACTGTTGTGACAGGGTCCCCCAGGGATGAGTCCAAAGGCTCCGTGATGTTGGGAGAACAGACTCAGGACAAAATCCAGATAATTCAGACCATCCTGGGAGAACAAGTGGGATCCTACTTCGGGAGCAGCCTGGCTGCCACCGACCTCAACAATGATGAGTATGTCTGTGCTCCGTCTGTGGGGATTCTAATTGTTCACTTTTACTTTCATCCACTGTGATCAGCTCCAATCCCTCAATGCTGCAAAACTCAGTTTTTGTAAAATCTTTTCACAGATTACTTGTCTCATATTAAGAAGATGATTCATTTGTTCTAAAAGAAAAAAAAACTGGTAACATTGTTGATATGAGAAGCGAATGACACCCAGACTCTTAACCTGAGGAGAGGACCAGAGTGCAGAACCATCAAATGAAAGGGAGAAACTGTCAGAGTTGGATAATACAGATTTGGTTCCTACAGAAACGATCTCAGTTTTGTCACTATTCAGTTTGAGAAAGTCAGAGGTGAACCAGGATGTTGTTTCAGATAACTAGGAGGTTAGGGAGCAGGGTGGGGGTGTGGAGTTTGGCTGACAGGACAGAAACAGCTGGGTGTCATCCACGTGGCAGTGAAACAAAATGTAAAATTTCTGGGAAAAAAAATACTACCAAGAGGAAAACAGTAAATGATAAAGACTTGGACGGGGCCCTGAGGAACACCGGATGTGACAGATGGGAGCAGACAGGTTTGAGATGAGCAAACTGGAGTTTCAATGCAAACACAGAACATTGAAATGCAACACATTTCTGATTCTTATCTGTTCTTTCTCCTTCACAATCCTGCTCTACTTTGTCTTGCTCTGTCATAAAACATCCCTGAAAAAATACATTGAACTTTGTAGTTTGAAAAAGGTTTTGAACACGTTTCAATCCTTTTTCTGATATTTCGTGTTGTTTTGTTTCTTTCCCTTCCCAGCTGGAACGACCTCATTGTTGGAGCTCCGTTTTACTTTGACCGCGGCGCATTGAAGGGAGGAGCTGTGTACATTTTCATGAATGAGAACGGCTCTTTCCAGAGTACCTACACCATGATGCTGACCGGTGAGGCCTTCTCCGGGTTCGGCACTGCAGTGGCTGCCATCGGCGATGTCAATCAAGACGGATTTCAAGGTGTGACCTTCAGCCTGTCGTTTGGAAGATAAGATCACTTATAAAACTTTGCTTAAGGATTATTTGTGGGGTTTTTTTGGTTCGCTGCAGTAGAAAAACTGAATGATTTTTTTTTTTATAGACATCCCTGCTTTTTATTTCTCAGTTGTTTGCTGTTAGTATTGTCTTCTTCAGGTATCTCTCCCTTCTTTCTGCAGACTTTGCAGTAGGAGCTCCTTTTCATGGAACAGGAAGGCTCTACATCTGGATGGGAAGTAAAACTGGAGTCTCCCAGGAGCCCAGTCAGGTAACATCAGTCCTGGTGACTCTATGCAGTTCGCTTGGAGCTTTTTAGTTAATTCATTTGATTAAAACCATGTGTCTCTGTTGCCCTCTACAGATAATTGAGGGAAATTCACTGATCAAAGGCAAATTCCAAACCTTTGGTTACTCCATAAATGCAGGCATGGACACGGACAACAATGGCTACCCGGACATCTTAGTTGGCTCACTCGATGAGCGCGTAGTTCTTCTAAGGTAGAACAACAAAGAAATATCTATGTGATGCCGTTTGTGAAGTTACACTGTCAAAAATACACAAGCCAAAAATTGGTTTAGCCTGGCTGAAGCGGAAAAAATGGGGATTCGTTTTTCAGAGTCATATTTTCTCCATGTTATTCATTCATTTATAAATGTCACAGTTTCAAACTCCGTATTAAGTTAGCAAGCCAAACATTTAGCTTGCTAGTTTCATATGTATTTAGTTTGGCCGCCAATAATTAGTTAATTTAATATTTAATTTAGAGCTAAGTTAAGTTGGTAAGCTAAATATATAGGTTCATAAATTAAGTATTTAGTTTACCAGCCACACATTTAACTCGCTAATTAAATATTTAGCTTGCTAACTATCTGCAACACTTGCTAAATAGTTAGCAAGGCCAAGTTAGCTTACACTTGGCAAGTTCGCATTGAATTGCTAGTTGCTAGCTTGTCAACTATTTAGCTTGGATCGAAATATGTCGATTCCTAAGCGCATTCTGCCAAATCCTGAGAAGAATAAAAAGAAAGTCTCACTTTCACTATTCTGGCTTTTGGCAAATTGAAACTTTTTTGTGACTGACCTAAAACAGGAAAGGTCAGTGAGAAAAACATGGCTGCCTTTGTGTTTCCTTTCAGAGCTCGGCCTGTCATTCACCTGACCACTGACTTCTCTGCTGAGCCCAAGATAGTGGATCCTCAGAACTGTCCTGCAGCTAATCCATGGTAACGCCTCTCCTGAAACACGTCAAACCGAAACAAACCTTCACTGTATGATTTTTACATATTGTATGGCTTCTCTTATACTTTTACAGCATCTCGGTGACTGCGTGCCTGTCGTTCACGCTGAGCAACGGAAACAAAGACTTTAAGAAAAATATCAGTAAGACGTTCTCACACAAAATCTGCAACTTGACATAAAAAGCTTTAAAAAAAAAGGCATCTTCAAAACAGCTTATTCATTTTTATTTTTTTTATTTTTATGTCTGTCTCTCAAAAGAGATTCCTTGCGAAGTTGAAGCCGACACGCTGTACAGTAAAAAACCTCGAGTCCAATTCCAAAACGGTGTCAATAAATTCATCATAACTCTGACCCAGCCGTCTTCTAGTCCCGTCTGTCAGGTCCTGAAACTAAGTGTTGAGGTAAGGATCCCACGGTGATTGCATGTGTTTTACATACATAGATTACTTGGACTTGTTGTCAGTTATTTACAGGGCTTTGCAAACTGGATTTTTTTTGGTTTTTTGCACATTTTGATGATGTTGACACACCAATGTGAAAACGTGAGTCGATATCAATATCTGATATTAATTTCGCTTGAAGAAAACGACCACAACGCTTACTTCATCAATGCTTCTCTGTCTCAGTTAAGCTACCCATGGTCCTTTGCTGCATCACGTTCACATACCACATGACCAAACTACCCCTCTAAAAATAAATGCCAATTAAATGGAAATAAATATTGACTGTTGATTTCAACCCAGTTTTGTCCATCAGTCCAATCCATTATGTTGGGACTAACATCGGTGGATACCGATGTTACATCGTGCATCCCCAGTTACAGACATAAACCTTTTTGTGCTTTATTGGGATTTTATAAGATAGATTACTGCTAATAAAATAATTAAAACAAACAACTAATCAATAATTACTGATATCGACTGTCATGAAATGCTTATATTGAGATGCATTTTTCAGCCATCTCTTCCAATACATAACACCCATGTCGAAACATGACGTTGACAGCATCATGCTTTGTGGATGCTTTTCTTTAGAAAACCTGGATATGAAGGGTGTGGAAAAAAGGTCTTCGTCCTCCAGGAGCAGGATAACATCAGAAAAGGGATTTCTACAAATACTGACTCAGGAGAGTCGATTTTAAATGTATAGTTTTTAGGTTCAATCATTTCAAATTACATATTTGAAATGTAATTTGAAATGACATTTCAAAGTGCCACACTTCCTTGTGGCACTTCTCATCCCCTGTCATCCCTTTTACCCCTTTGCTCCCTGCTATGCTGCAGCAAGCATAGCCTGTAGTGAATGCTAAGTCTAGTTAGCATGGTCACAGATGACAGTGGATAAATAGTTTTCCTGTAACTAGAAGTTTTCTCCACCACTCGAACATTTAGCAGCGAGTACATCAGGTTGACTGACAATGCTAAGACCCTCCAGATGGCAATAGTTGCTCAGTGAGGATGTGCAGGAGATCCATCTTTTCACAGATTTGCACTGGTCAACAGACAAAAAATTATCAGGGGTTTTTCAAAGGTTTTCGGATCATATTGATGAGCTGAATCCAAAAATCAAGTTGCTTTTGCTCAATCAGGTCAATCAGTTTCTGAACTATGGAGAAACATGAGCATCAACATTCAAGACTTGTTCTCACATGTGGAGAATCTGATCAATGAGTGATGAGAGGAGGACAGATTCCACCAGGACATAAAAGAGACAGAGACATAATACTCAATTCACACGTACTTATCCTTATCAGTGTTTATTATTCAATTTACAGAAATCTAGGCTTGTAGTATTTAATTAATACACTCTGTTAGAAAACAGAAAAAGTTTTTTGGCTGAGAAATATGAACGTAAATAAACTGATGTCATCAATTTAGTCAGAATACCAGATTTCTCTAAATCAAATTAGAATAAAAACTTGACCTGGTTGAGAAAAATGGATGTTATTTTTGGATTCAGCGGTGAAAAATAGAAAAACATAGACGACTTAACAAAACAATTTTTCTGTCACTCAGTGACATCTGTTTCACAAACTGTCACAATATGCTTACAAATATATACAATATATACAAATGTAGAGAAAAATCTTTTTTTTTTTTTTAAATAAAAGTTACAGCTGTAAGAATGAATAACACATGAATTAATTGACAGGACCGTGTGAAGGACAAGCTGGAACCGGTGATCTTTTCCCTCAACATAACGTTACCGGAGCAGGATGGCGAAGCCAGAAGCATCGAGGATCTCTACCCCACTAAAAGTCCAAAGCAGAAACTCACCCAGAGAACTGAGGTACAGAACAACATCACTCAGTTAACGTGACCTTTTATCCCCAACCTTTTACAGTAGCTGTGTGGTGTGACTAAAATGCTCTGCTGCCCTGCAGATAAACTTTCAGAAGACGTGCGGCTCAGACAATAAATGCAGCAGTAACCTGCAGCTGTCTGCAGAGTTTGCTTACAATAACAGAACCCTGATCCCCAGGTAGTCAAAACACTCTGAACCAAAAATCAGATCAGAACTCATCGTCTCTTTAAGTCTGATGTTCTCGTGTTGCTCGTGTTCAGGAAGAAGAACGTTCAGGTGCTCCAGTTCGACAAGAGTTTGAAAAGAATAAAGCTGCTGGTGGTGGTTACCAACTTTGACTCGCCTGGAAAGAAGGCGGAGGACGCCCACCTGGCCATGCTCAACGTCTCCTTGCCCAACGTAATACAGTACTCCGGCGTCAGATCTGACGTAAGTCCACCAGGGGGCAGGAAAGCTCTGGGAGGCTTGCTTGAGGGATCCATGATTGCGGTTTAAAAATGTTTTATTGTCCTTTTAAATTACAGGGATGTAAAAAAAAAATGTTAATAATAAATGAAACAAGAACAAATAGAGTCACCTAAAGTCTCTGAGTCATACGTTCTTATTTTGTTTTCGACCTTGGTCTGTGCAGAACCCTGACGTAGAATGCCGCTTTGATGCGACAGTCATGTGTGAGCTGGGGAATCCACTAAAGGCCAAAGAAAAGGTACATTTTTATCTTTTTTTTTCAGACTAACTCTCTCGTAAGCAAAGTTAGTCTGAAAGTATCTTATTTTCATTTTTTGTCACATTTAAACATTTCATACAGTTAAACAAGCAAAAGGAAATCATTAATTGAAGCAAAGTCCATATCATCCCTGGACCAACAGGAAGAAGTACTTGTCTTCTGTCCTTAATTTTTGTTCAGTTTCACTGGCCAGTAACAAAAGAGATTACCTAAATAAAACCTTCCTGACATCGGCTAAAGGCTCCATTATAGTGTGGTTTTATTTTTGTTGTGACTTTTTGTTTGTCTCATTCAGTTAGTTTTTAGATCGGTTTTGGTCGTTTTTATTGGTTACTGTTAGCTAAAAGTTAGTTTAGTTAGTTTATAAGTTATAGTGTTAGTTTTAGTTTTTTCAAGCAGATCAAAGTATTGTATTGTGGTTATCTATACACCGATTGGGTAATGAAAATATGTCATTTTCCAAAAATGTATTTGATTGTTGTTGTACCACAACTGACTCTGCAGTTCCAGCCCAACTTTGGCGAAGTGGTGTAGCGTAGCCAGCAGGAGGAGTTTAGAAGAGTACCGTAATTTGATAACAGCTGATGTAAACTGGGGGGAATCTATTTCACAACGATTTCAAAGGCCAATAAATAGATTTGTCAACGCAAAAACAGAGAACAATTTCAGTATGTCCTAGATCTATAAACATACAATCATTGTAACAGTTCCCCATTAATTACCATTTTTATTATTCTTAGTTAACAAAAATGTCTTTCCAATTTCAGTTTTTGTTATTTTGTTTGTTTTAGTTAGCTCTAATAACCTTTCTGCAGGCCTCACTTACCTCAGTCGAGGACTCCTATGTGTTTTGCAGTGCAGTTGGTATGAGGATGAGGGGATAACATAGCTTGATACAAAATGTTGATTTTCTATAATATTGCCACTTTACCCTCAAGCTTGTGTAAGCACACAATCAATCATCCCATCTGAAAGGCATAAAATAACAAAAACAAACTAAGTCAAAGTTAGATTTTTGATCTAATTGAGTTGCTGTCGTCCAACATTAACCCTGTGGATTAATGTGGTGTCTGCATTTCAGTGACACAAAAAAAAAAGAAATCTTTTCAGGAGTTAAGCCCTTTCTGCGGCACATCTAATAAATATTTCCTGTTATTTCAGGTGTCGCTGCAGCTTCTATTCGAGACTTCGGGCATCGATCTGTACACGACGGCCATAGAGATTCAGCTGATGTTATCAACGTAAGGTCTCAATGCAGCAGCGCCTAAATGCTCTGGTGTTCGCTGAAGGCTAACAGGGATCTGTAAGACCCTCATGGTCTTCAGTAGCTGCTTCTGGTTCCTTTGTGTCGTAACACCGTTGATCTGTTCAGTCTCAGTGAGCAGAGTGACCTGAGGCCGGCCACCGCAGCCCTGCAGATCGAAAGCGTCATCAAACCCTCCTTTTTCCTGTGAGTGTGGCCTCCTAACAGCTAGTGACGTGCATAAATAGTGCCTTGCAAAGCTATAAATATGCTGTTAACCTTTCAGCGTTTTATCACATCACAACCACAAACTTTAAGGTAATTTGTTGGGGTTTCATAAATACAAACCAAGAAAAAGGTTGTAGTTCATTGTTCAGTGGTGAAACATGACCAGCGGCTTTCAAAGGTCTTTTGTAAATAATAATTTGGTGTAAATTTTATTCAGTGAAACGCATCCAAGGTCACCCGATTAGTAAAAATCAGGTTGGCTGCGCTAACTTTTTAGTTAGCTTCTTAGTCAGCAGAGCTAAGTAAAAGGCCAGTTCTGCTAACTGTAAAGCACTAATAATAAACATTACTGGAGCTAAAGCACTATACCAACATGTTAGTTAGCAGAAGATAATATTAAGTGCTAAATTCAACCAGGTTGATACCCAACCTGGGGTCAAATTTGACCATTAACAGGGTCAAACTTGTGATTGCACACCCACTTGTGCAATTTCACTTCAGAATGCTTTTCATTGTTACAGAACTTTTTCCCCCCAGTTTTATAGTTACTGAATATTGTTACTCTGTCGCAAATTTTGCCTAGTTCACCATAGAAGGACTTCGATTAGGAGGAACGCCGTATATCAGTTTAACTGTTTCCTTTGTCAATAACTAAAACTTCAACTGAGATGTCCAACTTTAGTCACGTGAAAGTTTACAAAACAGTCAAGTATATTAGAGGTTTAGAATTTATTCAGAAAAGTTAATGGCGGGGAAGCGAAGTGTGCTAAAACTTTTCAGAGTTGGTAAAAACGCTAAAGTTATGAACAAAAAACTAGCTAGGCTATCAGTGGATTAGCAGATAACCCACCACTGCATTTCCCCCATAGTGTTCATAAAATTCCAATAAAATATATTTTAGTTTCTGGTTGTCGTGTCAAAATGTTAAAGGTACTGTACAGTACGGAGCTGAACACCCTGTGTAAAATTCTTCTTTGACTTGTTCAGGAAGAACTTTGTAGAGACTAGATTTGGAGGCACAGTGAAGGGAGAGTATGCTATGCGCAACACCAGTGACGTCGGCAGTCTGGTGGAGTTCACCTTGAAAGTGAGTCACTTCCTCAACTGTATATTTAATCTATAACATGCATGCTTCTCACCCACAGTTTCCTCATCCACACCCTGTCTTTGAAGTAAAAAAAAATAAAAAATTATATTGTGTGGGAAAGAGAATTTTAATTGAGCCTTGTCTTGTGGTGTAAGCATGTCCAGGGGTGGATGCTTCAGCGTTTAACTCTTCTTTTTTTAGTCGAACTGCATCTGCTTGATGTCTTGAATATTGGTTTTGTAATCCTGGAAACTTTTGCCACCAGGTGGACATGCATGACGAGCCTCTGGGAGACATGGGGACCCTTGCAGTAGAGTTTGATTGGCCTCTTGAAGTGGCCAATGGCAAATGGCTGCTGTACCTGACAAAGATTGTTGTTAAAGGAGAATCAGAAATGGATTGCATCCCTGCCGGAGTGATCAATCCCCTGAACCTAACTGTAAGGTTCTGTTATGGCTTTGGTTTAAATGCTTAGTGATTTCATGAATCTGTTGAGTTTTGACTGATCTAAGCTAAGAAAAGTAACCAAAAATATATTGTTAGTACAAAGAAAAATATCATTCTTGGCAACTCAAAGCAAACGATATAAGTTCAGTCCTTTAACCATTTATACGTAGCTAAAAAGTACATAAGATGAAGTTAAGTTGAGCTAGCTTAAGAACTCCAGGTAAATATAGCCTAAATGTCTCTGATGCACCTTGCCCACTTATACATAACAATGTTTTTAGAACTGCGGTGAACTGAAGGAGTCTGGCGTTAAAATGGTCTCAGAGCCAAACCTCTGTTCAGAAATACTCTTAGGGGGGAAAAAAAACACAAACTGTGTCACCACAAACTGACCTCAGAAATCCCCAAATAGAAGCTCACAGTGTCTGCAGCCTACATATAGTCAGTGGAAATGACGCTGCTATTCTGAGATGAATTGTCATGACTGGCCATGATTTTATCAGCACCAGTAATTACCAGCAGGCCTCTGATGTAATGTCTCCTCTTTTCTTTCATCCACCCTTCTCCCCTGAAACGGCTTCCAGTTGTCGGAGAGCCAACCCAGGCAGGCCAGGTCCAAACGGCAGACTGACGAGAATGACACTGAAGAGAAAGTTTCTCTCCAAACCATTGAGTCGCAGGCGGCAATCACCCCGCTCTCCCCTCGGAAAACCTACGTTTTGGTAAGCTGTGCAGCATCATCTCTTCATGTACCCTCATCTATTCAACAGATACACTTCTTAAAAACAGAGAACATATTAAAAAACTTAAATAAACGCAACTAATTTATTAGAGGCAGAGTAGCATTTTATTGCCATGTGGGTAGTTTGGCCTTTCAGAATGGGTGTCTTGAAATTATATAGGCAATAAAAATTCATCTTATCCAGACTTTAACAGAACAGATGGTGATACTCAAAGTATGCAAATGAACATTCAGTTGTTCATTCTTCTCATCAAGAGTGAACAAAATCACACGTGAGAACAAGTTTGTTCATGTGATGAGTCATTAAAAATCATATCAGTGATGGGTGTGAACTGCTACGTGGCGCTAGCGCTCATCATGTATCAGCCACTGAATTGTATCAAAGTTGCAATGGAAGCACTTTTTCTGCACATGAGTCACATGATCCACAACCGAAAGACGCCGCCGGCGCAAACCATGAAGAAGAAAGCGACAGAAAGTTGTAGGAGGACTTAACACTTCCCTCTCACGCACAGAGTCACGCGTGACATTCCAGAGTCCATCTCATCTGCAAAGTACCTGACTCAGCAGAATCTGATGCAGATAATGATATGTTGACAATGCTGCCCTCAACACTGCTTGAATCTGACTTGCTGAAAGCCCCAAGGCTCGTCATCTCAACAGACCAACTTCTATGGCATGTGTCAAACTCAAGGTTCGGGGGCCAAATCTGGCCCACCGCAGCTATTTATGTGGCTCTCCAGACTCTAGAGGGCTACAAAAACAGAACCTTCAATTTAGCAATTGTCCCTAAATATTATTTTATCAATCAAATCAAAGCAGTGTTTTTCTGTGATACACAATCTGAATTATTCACATATTTCTCATTAGCATAAAGTAAAAAACTTTACTTTGTATTAGAAAACATGAACATATCTTCAGTTTTTGTACTGAAAAATAAATGTTATGAATGACTAATTAACTGAGATGTACTGTCCTGAAGGACTGCACTGTGGGGACGGCGAGATGCGTGAAGTTCACCTGTCCTCTGCTCAACATGTCCAGGACGGCAGAGATTCGGGTCCGCTCTCGCTTGTGGAACGGCACCATGTTGGAGGTCCGCTCACCCGGCCAGATTTGCCCAAATCTTTCCACATGCTGCACCTTTCATGTTTAGAGATTGTTGTTTTATTTTTTTTGTTTGTTTTGTTTTGCAATTGCAGGACTATCCCAACGCTCTGAATGTTCGTGTCAAAGTTAATGCCACACTGAAGCTCATCACGGATAAACCGACCATCAAGATGGACGCTTACAATCTGCTTGTACGTGTTGATGACGACGACAATGGCACTATTGATTACAGACGTTTTAGCACAGATTAACTTTGGTTGTTTGTATCAATTCTTGTAGTTTAGAGTGGATATAGAGCCGGAGGAAAGCGTGGAGATACCCTACGAGCTCCCGCTGTGGATCATCATCTCTGCAGCAGTAGCAGGACTTTTGCTTCTAGGAATCATCATCCTTATCCTGTGGAAGGTGAGACTGCTCTGGGTTTTTAAACGACGCTGTACAAAGTTCCATGTTACGTTTTGATGCCTGACACTATTATTGTCGCCTATTTATTTCAAAAGGGACGAAGCACATCACATAATATACCAGATTATTTTTTTCTTTCTCTTACTTGTACCAGTAAAGCCTTTATATATTTATACCTATTTATAGACACATGTCTAGTTTTTCTGTATTTTTTTTTGTTTTGTTTTCTGTATTATCCGGTAGCCAAGCAGCAACATTTCATCGACACGTTCACTGTCGTGTCTTTGTGCAGTGATAACAAAGTAAGTCTGAAGTCTAATTAGTCTAAAGAATCACATGATCAATGATTATTTAGCAGCCATACTTTTAAGCCAGTAGAAAATGATGTTTTAGACTCAGACGTTCTTACGTTCTCTGGAATTTCATTGAGAAGCGAATAGTTCACTAGAAATGAGCTCTGGCCAAATGGACTACCAAACGTGACAGATTCGTTTGACTGATTATTGTTCTGACCTTCCTCCTGTAACCGCTGCTCCCGTCTGACCCCCCAAACAGTGTGGGTTCTTCCAGAGGGCTAGCAGGAGGGAGATGTATGAGGCCAAAGCCCAGAAGGCTGAGATGAAGATCCAGCCCTCAGAGACAGAAAAGATGATTGAGGACTACTAAGGCCTCCAGGTGTTTTTCCGACAGCACTCACCAATGGGGCCTTTTGGTAAAGACACCCCTCAGAACTGATCTTTCTTTGTTACAGTGCCGGGCAGAAAGAATAAAACCTCTTGGGGTTTATTTTTTTTCAACATTTTGGTAAACACCAGCCACAAACTTTAATGTTTTGGAATTTTAGAATTAATAAACAAACAAAAAGTCGAGTACAATTGTGAGGTGAAAGGAAAAATATGATCAATTTTCAATTCTTCCAACAGATTCTCAAATTGATATTTTTTGGATTTGTAATTTATAAAAATAGAGGATAATAATTCTTTAACATCATGAATTATTTCCCTTTCACTTCTCAATTATATGCCCCTGTGTGTTGGTCATAACAAATCTGAACTAGACAGGTTGTTGTTTGTGGTTTTAAGGTGACAAAATGTAAAAAGATTCTTGAGTTTGAATACGTTTGCCAGGCACTGTAGCTCTAATAATCTCATCTGAGGCTCCTTTCCCCACTGAGCTCTCTGTCCCCTCAGCTTCTGATTATTCTAACTTCTAAATCTTCCAACTTTCTTTCAGGCAGATTAAATAGACTTCCCTCTTGACTCCGTGGGTCCTGTTCTTCACTTTTCTGTCTTTCTTCCCCAGCAGGCCGTCACTGCTAACAACCTGTTTCCTTTAATCCGTAATCTCCTCTGTCGTTAATCCCATCTCTCCTGCCGTTTCTGCTCATCTTTACAGCCTTTTCTAAGCGTTTTAATATTTCTGCTGCTTTTCCTCCGTCTTGCTAGCGTGGGTTCTTCAAGCGAGCCATCTACTACCGGGTAATGCCAAAGCACCGTGGTGTGAGAATTCGCAGAGCTGAACGCTATCAGTTCCATCTGGGATTTCAGCCAGAGGAGCCACAGAAAAAGTACTGGATGACCAGCTGGACAGAGACGCAGCACTGCTACTACTGATGCCTTTGAACCCCTTACTGCCACAGACAACACTGGGCCTGACTGGGCCTCATTGGGCCTGACTGGGCCTGACTGGACCTGACTGGGCTGCAAGGACTTCAGTGCATGGACCTACTGTGGACAGTGCATTTCCTGTTTTTTTGTTTTTTTTGTTGTTGCTGTTGTTGTGTTTTTTCTCAATTAGTATTCCATTTCCTGAACTTTTTCTGTGCAATATGCAGAACATTTGGAGAGATTGTAATTTGTTAAGTATTTTTTGTTGAATGCAGTGTTGTACACTGAAACCCATGTTGCATCCAGAGGGAAACTTTTGTTGTATTTTTAGGTATTAATGCGTCAAATCTGCATGTAACTTTTTTAAACATGTTTTTTTTTTCTCTTTTTTTGCTCAGTCTCTGAACATCTCTCCCCTAAAAGACATGGGGGGGAAATATTTTGCGTTACCTTGCAGAGGTGTTGCATTCACACACAATACGTTTTTAAGTGTATTTAGAAGACAGATCCTGAATACTGAAAGTAATTCTCTAAAATCTTACATATTTTCTTCTTTTTTTCTGATTAATGCATCAGGTTTCCATCCTTACTCTAAAATATAAACATGACAGAAACTTTCCGTCATGATGGAAAGAAAAATGTGCAAATATTTTGACCAAAATATTGGCGAGTGTACTTATATACAAGTTTAAATTGGGTGTATTTGCAAAGTTATTGTGTGGGAACACACAATCTGCAATACAATGCAATACTTTTACAAGGTAATACATGAGAAAAAACTTTCCTTATGTCCCTTAGGAGGCTCCGTACTTTTGTGCATCGTTATTGTTTGCTTTCAAAATAACCTCCAAACAGGTCTTGGAGGCCTAGATTTTATATTTTGACAACATCCACTCCGTTATGAGTTGTTGACTGTCTTTGCTTGAATGTCAATGATGGGAAAGCATCACAAAGTCTTATAATCCTCAGATGCAGGATTATTTTTGTTATATTTCTGGCTTTATATTGATTATGTCACTCACAATTTAATTGTCCCTCATAATTCCCACATCAGGGTTCACCAAATGGGCAGACGACACTTGATTTTTAATTTATTGCACCACGCTGAGCTAACACAATAAACAGATGCTATGTTGATATCTTAAGTATCTCAAACAGGGAGTCTGAACACTGGAAATGCTATTTGATTGTGAGGGTGTAGATGAAATTGTACATAATAGTGAGTTAAACTGACTGAATGAAAGCATGCATTTGGCCTTTACTCTCGTTTTTCCATATGAAACTGTCGACCAACACTGGAACCATAAATTTCGACTGCAGAAATGGTCTTTATGTGATAAAATGTCCCGTGGAACAGTTAAGACAATAAATCATTTCTGAATTAATTTTTCACCATTAGTTTCTAACACTCAGTAATGGGAATAAACTGTGGAGCAGCATCTTGAGGTTCAAGACAAGAAATCTTTCTTGTTTTAACGAGATGTAAATCTTATGTTGATTTTGATGTAAATCCCTTCTAGTCTAAAACAGAAAGGTATTCACAGTAAATACCTCTTGAAGTATCAACAGGGTGAGAAGAAGGATTCAGAGGGAAACCTATATGCTTTTTAAGACGTCACAAACTGTCAGAGGAGCATATTTTATATACAAAAATGAGAAACTTCCTCACTATAATAGGTTGTATGTTTGGTTAATATGTGAAAGTTTCTGCTCCTGCCTAGTTCTGGCAGTTAAATGCCTCCATATAAATGTGACCATATATTGTACAATTCATTTGATAAATACATTGTTAAAGCTTGTCCAAGCTGTCTGTACAAACGTTGTACTTTTGACATTTCTCGAGGCTCGTCGCTATGCTAAGCTCTTTGGTTATGCTAAGCTAAGCCGAGCTTTACAGTCCACTGTTCCTGCTTTTGGCCACACCCTCAAAGGAAGGGGAACCAATCACAGTCGCCGCTCACAGCTGGGCTTTGGAGTTACGTCAACTTCCTGAAGCATCGCGAGATCATCTCCGCCTTCCGTTCAAACAGTGGAGGAGATGGAGAACCGCGCGCTCAGGATGACCGTATCTTAGCTTTTCTGCCAGTGTTGCTGTTTGTGGAAATAAAGAATGTCTCTTCTGTTTTTTGTGTGATTTTTGTTTAGTTTTTTTAAATAGCTGTGATAGATTATTGCGATTCCATATTGAAGTTTTCACAAGTGGTGAAGACTTTTTTGCAACAAAGTGATTTTAGCAAGTGCTAATGTTCTGTAAAAGCACTCAGAGCAACACAGCATCGTTCTGATGTCAGAAAATATATTTAGTACTTTTGAATGCTTTAATTTTTCCAAAAGTCATCATTTCAGACAGTACTTAACTTGAAGACACTTTTGACTAAGTAACTTTTATTTTAATCAGATTGACTCCCAACCCAGAAGGGCCAGTCCAGACCTCAGACCTAGAGAAGCCGACTCAGTTGAATCGACTCGGTTGAATCGTCACCTCGATGTTTGTTTATCCCCGTGATCTTGACATGTGGACTGAAACTTTGGCTCCTGTCTCTCATGGCAAAATGGGTCCAGGGGAAGGGTTGGACTGAAAGCGACTCGGAGAGTCTGGTGATATGGTGGGTTAGGCGGCCAGACTGGGGAGAACAGGTCAAGGGGTCACAAGGATGAGCCCAGAGAAGCTACAGGAAGCACCACTTGTTGGTGGCAGTTGAGGGTGGAAGTTAGTTCCTGGCGGCATAATTTGATGAAGCACCTTTTGATTGAATTTCAAGATTCCTTGATAGGAATCTTTAGTATACCACAGCTGCACTTGTTAATATTCTGAAAAAGTTCTACAAATATCTCAGAGGTGCGGAGCCTCAGTTTTCCGCAGTTCTGTTCGGGTAACAGAAAACACTGAAAAGTTATTTCTGATTTACTCAGCCGAGGCAGAATTCAATGTCTTTATTACAGAGATAAAATCAGGTATTAAAACATGTTCACACATCGAAAGACACATATTTTAAAAACATTTCCTCTTTTACACTTAAATATTACAAATAAATTACAACTGATGTGTTTTTGCATTGCCAGACAATAATAAATTGAATACAAGGGTCTAGAGTAAATACACAAATGATCAACCAGAACATCTTTTTTTTTTTTACAGTGTGAAATAAAACAAATTCCATGGTCAGATGTTTTTATTCTTTATTCGAGGCAGGTTCCATCTTTTTAAAATAATCGATTTAAGAAAATTACCTAAAGCTATATTTTACAAAAGTTCAAATACACTTAAATTTTTTTTTCAGAAAAATAAAGTCAAAATATATCCACATATTCAATCAACTATTTTCCCCCTTTGTCGACGCACAACTTTTAAATGTGCACAATATATATATATATATATATATATATATATATATATATATATATATATATATATATATATATATATATATATATATATATATATATATGTGCTACACACACATTTCTGCATATTATTTGCTACATAAAATTATTCTGAGTGTATCCATAACATTTAAGGACAAATTGTCACATTTTGAACTTAAGACAAAACTTGTCCACTTCTGGTACAGTACACATTAGAAATATTAAAACATATTTATCATGAATCCAATTGTTAATATTCGACTTACTTAGGCTCTTACAGAACTACTTTGAAGTAAAAGGAGTGTTTAAGATCAAAGCTAAATAACTTCTACGCCTTATTACCATAAAACATCCCAGAAATAAATACTTTCATTCAAAACCATCAGTGAAACACCTGAATTTTTTTTGAAAAATAAAGATATACCTCTTAGATAGTATAAAAACATTTAACATTAGTTCTGATTTATATAAACCGAGAAAGCAGTTTGAAATTCCTGACATTCAGTCATCTTTCAGTGTGGAAAAAAAAAAAAGAATAATGAACTATACAGGAAAAAATGTGCTCTGACGTTCTGCAGCTGTTCACATTGAGGTTGGTTTTGTGGTCGCTACGATATAATCAGCTCAGACTTACAGTACTGCTAGTCTTTTTGCTTTAGCTCCATCATGGATAAGGACTTATTACGCTTCTTGGACTTCCTGTACCTGTAGGCCAGTTGGATGATGACCACCAGGAAAGCCAGGCTGATTGACAGCAGTAACCACTGACCAACTTTGGCAGCGTTCTTGTCCACTTTCAGTCCCAGGAACTCCACTTTCCCATCATTCGTTCCATCTTCAGGATCTAAAAGGTAAGAATGAATGAAAATATAATATTTTATATAGATTTCCAAGGTTCAGAAGAACAGAGCAGAACTCACCCTTTCACAGAAAAAGGACATAAAAATACTGAATTACAAATTTATTTGATAACTGTGAACCAGTGCAGCGTAATTAAATACAACAATAACTTCACAATCTTGGTCAAACATGCAAACACATCAGAACTTTTGTCCACCCACTGTTAGTAGTTCTGCACAACACACTAAATACGCCGAGTTCTTTTATGATGCAACAAAATCAATTCAATCTCCATGTATTTTTACAGCCTACAAGATGGCATTATTCAGTCAGGGGAACACTCTCTGAACACTGCAGCTGTTTAAAAGGTGTGTGAATGCCTGAAAGCATGGATCGTACCTCCAGTTGTACTCGGCCTCCAGTTGTAGTCGGGCCACCCACGGACCTCGTTGTTCTTCGTGTTCTCCTCCTCCAGCCATGTGATGAGAGGTTGGAAGTACTGCATGAGAGGCTGGGCGCTCATCTTGGACTGACCAGTGATCATGGCCATGGCTTCCGGCCACGGCTTACTGTAACCGAGCCGCATCACATCCCTGCAAGCGAGGATGTGATCAAAGCAGAGGTCAGGAGGAGGAAGACAAAGGGTTTGTTGTTGAAAATGTTGTGGTTTGTTCTTCGTCACACAAGGTGAGGTAAGTTAGGATGGTCTCTTCTCGTACTGCTTTGGAATTCACTCTAGTTTTGTATATTTAATAGAGTAATGAGATCACTCTGAAACATAAATTACTCCTTCATATCACTACAACTTCTCTCCAGCTGTCAACTGAAGGTGATCCTATAGAAAGGGCGTCAAACTCATTTTCAGTTTGGGCCACATGAAGATCACGAATGTTCTTAAAGGGCCGGTTGTGTCAGAATGTGTTACTAAAATCCTCGCGCCAATTCGCTCTCTCCATTGAATGAGCACTTCTTAAAATAAAACATTGAACATCGTTTCACGTTGATGTAATTCGGTTGTATATGGATAAGAACTGCTTTAACCGGATTTATTAAATAATATTATCACAGTCCTAATTTAATTGCCAAAATAATTTTTGCCAAAAGATAATTTCGGCAAAAAAAATTAAAATAAATAAATCACTTATTTTAGGAAGGTGACAATATTTAAGAACACAACTGGCTTTTTAAAAAAAGTACTTTATGTTTTTCAGCTACACACTGTCTGGAAAACACACAATAGTTTTTTATGGTGGGCCAGATTAGGTCCCCAGGCCTTGAGTTTGACACATGCTATAAAAGAGTCTGCAGGATTCAGAGCACACTAACCCCAGCAGCTTCCCAGCTTCTTTAGATTGGTAGATGTCACACGTGTGCAGAGGCCCATCATGCTTAGCTGCATCACAAAGAGCTTTGTGGAACTGAAACTGGATGACGAAGCTGACGAAGTAACTGAAAAACATGACAATATGCACTTTAAGGATGATGCTTGTGGGCTCATTGTAAGCCGTGCGTACAATGAGCAAGTCCTATTTTCTTATCTATTTATAGCTGCAGCGTCTCTAAGCAGTTATCAAGCTGAGCTCTAACATGTCTTATTTGCTTTGTAATGCAACACTACCGGACGTATGGCACGCTCGCAGGGATGTGGAACTTTGCACCTGGGTCAAAGTCGTCCTCAGTGCGGGTTACTGGAGGGCACAGGCCCTGGTACTTCAGTCTGCAATGAACAAAAAACATTTACAGGTTTGATTGTTACTGCGTAATCAGCCACTTTATGATGAGCGATCACAATAACAAGCATGTTTAACCGCTGAAGTTCTTCACCTGAGGTTCCACCACTCTTTATTGTAATCCGACGTTGGGATGCGTCCGTCAAAGACCTTCCACCTCCACTGGTCCATCAGGTAGCCAAAAGGCAGGAAGGCGATCTTGTCCAGCGCCATGCTCATCAAAAAGTTGATGTCACTCTCTGCACAAGAGTGAGACATTTATTACTTAGAAACAAACCAAAATAAAAAAAAACAAAAACAAATGCCTTGCGCTTCTTGCGGCTCACCCTTGTTACTCTCCACTTTGTCCAGGAGCCCGATGCTCTGCAGGTGTTTGGGCGTGGAGACGGACAGCGCCAGGACGTCTCCGATGGCTTCGTGGAAGCCTGGGTTGGCGCCGGTGCGGAATGTAACGGGCTGGTCTTTGTACTGCAGGAAGTACTGCACATGGCCCATCTCATGGTGCACAGTGATCAGGTCATCCATAGTCACGACGGTGCACTGTTTTATCCTGGTAACACAAGCAGACACACGATTACAGTTCAGCCTTTTTTGTTAGGAGACAATGAGCCTTCAAATTATTCCTTAAAGCTCTAAAGCAGCAAAGAGCCACAGGAAGCTCGGCAGCCACAAAACAGACCCACACCCATCGGTGCCATGAGTTTTAATGACTCATGAACATGCTTATTCACATGTGATTCTAATGTATAATGGAAACACAACTACTGTAAAATTGTGTCTGTTCAAAATGAGCAGAATACAAAGAAAGATGTGTCCATTTGGCAGCTACTAACTGGACTGTTTCTGAGAGTCGGTCAAATTTCCACATTGTTTTTGGGCTAAAAACTCTGTCAGATCCAGCAACCTGTGAGTGTCCCTGGCTGGGACTCGCTGCTGTAAGGTCTTTAGAGAAAAAGACAAATGTAACAACAACAAGAGTTCAACCTGAAGTCCTTTCGGTTAAAGAAATCCCACGCAGAGGCATGGCACACCACCTGGCGTCCGTCAGTCGGCTTCTCCAGCATGGATTTGTCCCAGAACTCTTGCGGCATTGGCAGGAGACCCAGGGAGGTGAAAAACCTGTCCGACTCCTGAAACATCCTGGTTGCATTCCAGCCCTGAACAAGAACAGCATTGCCTGCATTGACTGTGAGATTTTCTCTGGGAAGAGGCTTTAACCACCAGACGGTCTTTAATGACAATACGATTATTATGTTCCGTGTATTTCATGCATTTATTTACCTGCGCCACCATAGCTGGTGTGGCATCAACTTGTGTGGCACCTGGATAGGGCATGACTAAATCCATGATGCCAGACCATGTCTGTGCCCACATGTTGCCTGAAATGTCAAAGCAGAATAGCAGAACTTTTTATGTCAAAGACTCAGAGGTTAGTGAGCAGGTCTCTCTGCTGTGTCGCTGTTTAACCGTGTGGGATTTGTGACTATGATTGAGTCCATGTGGAACTGGAACACACATTCTCATGCTTTACGCCTCTAAAAGAAAATTTCATCCTGCTGGAATCCAAAGGCATCTGCAGCTTGACGTTATTCGCCACACTACTCTTCTCCAATGAAAACATAAAGCCAAGCTACTGATACGATGTGCATACGGTTTTAAACCAGAAAGCTCTACACTTACCCAAAAGGTGAGCAGGGATGGGCCCCTTTAAGTTGATGTTATCTGAGCCATACTTTTTGTAAAGAGCCCTTCGAACGTAGGCGTGCACGTTGAGATAGAGCGGCTCCAGTTCCTTCCACAGAGCCTCCAGGTCCTCTTCAAAGGTAGGGGTTTCATAAAGGGACCGCCAGAAGGCCCCATTATCAGAATGCCCTGTAAACGGCACAGGAGGTTAACACAGGTGTATTTAAAGTGGCACTTTTGCCTCACAGTTTTGCTCTACATTCCTCATCAAGTCGACGAGGTCATGGTTTAACCCGACCGCACTCGCTTGCAGCTGAGATTTATATAAACTGCTAAAGCAAAAGTAGTTATTGTTGGAGGCGTCTTACAAGCTCAGTTCTGGGGTTTTCAACAGCTCAAGAACTTTAAGCTGCAAAAGATGCGGAATAATTTATGTTATGAATGTTCTCTTATCAGAAAATACCACTTTCCTTCTCTAAATATAGTTTACTGTAGCACACACACACACAAAGTATGAATAGACAGCTACTTTTGTTCTTCTCACTGTTATTGATAGTGAATTCTAAATATACTTTAGGATCATATGCCAAACGAATTTACAGTTTAGGTTTTCGTAAACAACAGATTAGTTGGTAATTAGCCCTCACTTTTGAAGCAGAGCAAATTGTGCTGATTGCTGACATGGCATAAACAACACAGGATGATTCCTGTGACTCTGGTTGTGCTAAGAAGTCAGCACTGTCTTCTCTGTTTCCCAGTAAGAGCAATAAAGCACATGTATTTATCACTTAGAATTTTTTTTGTCAAACTAAAGAACATTTCTGTGGTAAAATTTCCAGATTGACGAAGTTTAAAAACCAGTAAAACCTGGGAAAAATGTAACATACAGGTTAAGTATCTCACTTTGACAGTGCCACTCAAAGCTTTTTTATTCAGCAAAAAGTCCAAATGTCTGCATTGTTTGTATTTGTCGGCATTCATTTAAATTACATTTCCTGCCTTAAAGGCAACTTGGAAAACATTTCCGGCTGCAGAGGGAACGAGGAAATCGTACATGTAGGGTGACATTAGATCCAGATGACATACCATTGAGTGTTGCGGCCTTATTGGCCAGTTCAACGTATCTCTTGTAATCTTCACGGATTACTTTGCCAGCAGCGTCTCTCCATCCTTTCCAGGCAAACAAGAGTTCATCGTAATCCCTGGACTCTGCCATGATTCTCTGGAGATCTGAAAACAGACAGTTTTATTTGATTACTACCTATAAACATTAGTTAATTAGTGCTGGCCTGTACTTAACGTAAATTTGATCCCTAAGTGTTTCTAATTAAGTTGAAAAATTCTTAACTGTACCTGGATCCAGTGGATGACATTTGCCATCTGGCCTACAAACTTCTGCCACACTATATTTTGTCTCCATGTTAGACATAATATTATTTAACTGTGAAAAAAAACAAGAGATGAAACATCAAATTTTCCCAATAATACAAAAATTCACAAATGACAGTACCTACATAAATAAAGTTGATATAAATTAAAGTAGATCTTGTCAGAAAGCAGGTGTGAGTATGAATGTCATGTTTTTAGAGCCAGCAGTAAAATCAGCTCTGAGTTCAAAGAAACCTGTACATTTTTGTCTTGTCTTCTGATACTTAAACTCGCTAAGTGCATTTCCAGCATTATATTAAACATTAGCCAGATGAATTCATTCCCGTCCCCACCTCTTCCAGTTCTGCAGTTGGCAGCGCTGCTTTCTCAAGGTCGCTGAGTTTTTTGATGATGCGTTTGACCGAGGCGTCCTGGAAGTCGGAGGTGTCGTACCGGCGAGCCTTCAGGCCGTACTCCAGGGTGTGAGCCGCCATCTCCAGGTCCTTCTTAAGCTGGAGATCAACAAACGCTTGGTCATTAAGACTGAAGAATAACACGGGTTACTGCCAGAGGATGCCCCAAAACATGAATCTTAGATGTGTCAACGATGCGGGAATACAGTCATTTTTAGGCAAGTCAGTGATTTGACACAAATGATTAAACAGGTCAACAGGCAAAACATTGTCTGGGGTTTTTCAACTGTTACAGGGTCACATTGAGGAGCTGAATCCAAAAATCACGTTGGTTTTGCTCAACCAGGTCAACTTTCTGAACTATGGAGCAACATTAGCATCAAAATTCATGACTTGTTCTCACAGTGGAGATCATTGATCACTCTGATCAATGAGTGATGATCCCAGGACAGAAAAAACAGAAGAGACAGAATTTTACACAATGAAGACGAAATGTTCAATTCACATGTACTTGCCCTTATTATTTATTTATTATTCAATTTACATAAATCCAAATTTGTAACATTTAATTAATATACTCTGTTAGAAAACAATTTGTTCCTCCTGTGACTTCTTTTGAATGAGAAATAATAGAAATAAACTGATGTCACAAAAATGTCATCAATTTAGTCAGAAGATCAAATTTCTCTCAATCAAATTAGAATAAAATCCTGACCTGGTTGAGAAAAATGGATGTTATTTTTGAATTCAGAAGTGCAAAATAGTCCTAACTCGATTGAAAAAAGAGACGACTTCCCAAAAAAAAAAAAAAATTTCTGTAACCCAGTGATCGGTGTTCACATGGACTAAATACGACAGCCGCAGTTCAGCAGCTGTTGCCCTCACCACTTCCTGGTTATTAGCTTCAGTGATGTTGGTGTTGTACTTCCAGTTGGCCTCAGTGTAGGCATTCCACACTAGTTCAACTGTGCTGTTGTATTCATCCAGAAATTGCTTTGCATGAAGCTCGTCTGTATTCTTGTCTGTTTAGAGGAGAATCACAGTCAGTTGAGACAGTAAATACTGGAAGGGCTTTTAATGTTCTCACACTTCAGCATCACCGATATCTTCAGGGTAGCCTTCAGGGATGGGCGGGACCCAGTTGAATTCAGGCCATCCCAGGGTCTCGTTCTCATTTTGTTGTTCCAGCCACTGGATTACGGGGTCGAAGTATTTCATCAGAGAAGTGGCGTTCATCTTATTAGTTCCTATGGCCTCTTGGAGGACTTCAGGCCAGGGCTTAGAGGAACCTGCTTCAAGAACTTTTCTGTTGTAGGGAGAAAATGTATTGCATGTTTATCTTCTCAAAACTGTTTGTTACTGATGCTGTGCGATAAAGACGCCGTTCCTACCGTAGAATCTCGCCAGCCTCCGCAGAACGGTAGATGTCGCAGGTGTGCAGAGGCCCGGTGTGCTTGGCCGCCTCACAGAGTTTTTCGTGAAACTGGAACTGGAGGATGAAGCTGACGAAGTACCTGAGACACAGACGATTACTTTATGAAAACCACATTCATTAGATTTGCTGTGCAGGTTCCATATGTTTCTAAAGCGGCCGTATATCAGCAGTTTCCTAAAACAAGCCAGAACATGAACTCTTCAGTGGCCTCGGCTTCTGCAACGGGTCGGTCCTTTGTTGTTGGTTCAAGGCGACGGAACAAAACGGCAGAAAGTCCGTGCGCTCCCTTCTTCTTGTTTCGCTTTAATGTTGATAGTTAAGTGTTGCTTACTGTTGATGCATTGCCTCAAAATATAACATTGCCTCAATTGTTATATTTAATGGTGCAGAAGAGGTTTTTTGTTTCTTCTAAAGAAATTTAAATTGACTTTTTCCATCTCTGATTTGTTACATTTTCCTTCTGTTTTGTGTCAATATTAAAAATAGCACTAAAGTGTAATTAATTCATGACTTAATTCACACTACTAGAGACTCTAAAAAAAGATTGATCTTCACTAAGATTGAATATAGAACATATAATAACATTATTCTCTGAGTACTGCAAATATGATAGAGTTGAGGTTTTGCTTGGTGTGAAGAAAAATTCTTTGGACAGGAGGTTTTCTTTACCTCTGTGACACTAGTTGTGTGTCGTGTTGTCGTAAAATTGTAAAAGTTGCATGGGGTCTACCTGATGTATGGCGTGTTTCCAGGAATGTGATACTTGGCTCCTGGATCAAAGTGATCCTCTGTTCGGCTGGTAGGTGGGCAAATTCCTTGATACTTTGTTCTGTGAAAGAAAGAGTTGATGAGTCGCCCACTCAAAATGAGAAATAGTTTTTGTCAAATGCTTGTTTTTATTCTTCCATTGAAGTTGTATTCATCAAACATGGCTAACGAGACTTTGATTAAGAGTTCAAACCTGAGGTACCACCATTCCGAGTTGTACTTCTCCGGAGGAATGCTGCCACTAAACACGCCCCATCTCCACAGGTCAATGAGGTAGCCAAAGGGAAGGAAGGCTATCTTCTCCAGAGCGGTCTTCAACAGGAAGTTCAGATCAGTTTCTAGAAATTCAAAAATCCAAGACTCGTCTCATTGTATTTCAGTCATCATTTCTATTTAAAGATCGTACTCTAAGTTTGCATCTCTTTCACGGGAGGCTATTCAATGATTGTTACCCGCGTCGGTGGCCACAGACTCCAGAAGGTTGATCTCGTGAAGGTGCTTGGGTGTTGAAACTGAC
This sequence comes from Poeciliopsis prolifica, assembly GCF_027474105.1. NCBI lineage: Eukaryota > Metazoa > Chordata > Actinopteri > Cyprinodontiformes > Poeciliidae > Poeciliopsis > Poeciliopsis prolifica. The sequence continues at coordinate 1,857,861 of NW_026562449.1, forward strand.
AGGGACATAACGTCACCGATGGCTTCATGGAAACCAGGGTTGGCTCCACGGCGGAAGCCTACAGGCTGATCCTTGTACTGCAGGTAATACTGGATGTGGCCCATCTCATGGTGCACAGTGAAGAGCTGCTCCATGGTTACTGTGGTGCACTGCTTAATCCTGAACAGGATGAAACACAAACAGTAACGTACAGATTGACTTGTAAATGGTATTTAGTCTGTACATGTATAGCACTTGTCTGGTCCAAAAGGACTCCAGAGCACTTTACATTACATCCAGTCAGTCATTATACTACTACAAGCTACCAAATTGTAGTCACAGTCTGACCGCAGAGAGGCTGCCATCCACTGGTGCCACCAGGATCTCTGATTGTCACTAGCAGGCAAGGCTGTGAAGCGTCTTGCCCCAAGATACAAATACAGAGACAGATAGACATGGCTTCAACCAGCAATCCAATGGTACCAATCCAATCCAATCCAACGGTTGCCACCGTTTCTGCTAACAACTATAGACACGATGCAACATCACATGCACAAGATCCCGCCCCCCAGCTCCCAACTGGAGGCCAAAAGCCTCTGAGCCGATGACTACCTGATCTAGCAGTCAATTTGTCAACTAAATCTTAAATGTGTGTGTGATACCGAAAGAAAACTTGTTATCTAGTTGTCAAACTGTGATGACTGGATAATAAGGTCCAAGGATATTACAAGAAAAATCAACCAATGAACTTCATTCCAACAGACATTTCAGAGACCGCTGGGCAGCCGAAACGCTTTACATCAGAACAGAAATATGAAGAGAAAGAAAGAAAGAAAGAAAGAAAGAAAAGAAAAGGAACATACAAAATGTATGTTTGTCTACATTTTCCAATGTAAAAAATAATAATAATAATTTAACTTAAAAAGTTTCAATAAAAAAAGAAAGGCAGAGAAAGGTAGGCAAGTCACGCTAGCTTGACTTTGACAACTTTAACATGTAGGTGTGCTGTGGACTTCAGTGTGTTTGGTTCAGTTAAAGGCGACCTGCCCACACCAACTCTGCCAGATCATTAGTAGAGCAGATGTTGAATTTAGATAATCAAGCAATAAGTGTTCAGAAAAACACTTCTTAATAAACATCAAGCATGAAAACATATTTATCACCTATTGAATGTTCTGCTCTTTGTGTGGGAAATGGCTGCATATTTTATGTTGTTGAATCCAAAGCCCAGTGGAGATGTTGCCAGCCAGTTGCTATAGCAACGGGTCTGTGTGGAGCATCGCTGACACACAGATCAAGAAAAAAAAGAATAGTTGAATTGTCCAACAGTTTGTTTTAGCGCTATTATGCTTTTAATGTGGCACACTGTACAAAATGAATGCCTACATTTCCAGGTTTAATTTTGGTAACAGATTTGTTCTACTGTGGCTGTGCGGCTATGGATGGCAGGTAAAAGAATCGCTTTCTTGCCCTCCAGCGTTCTGGATGTAAACAACAACATGCAATATGTCTGTAGTTTGTGTTTACTAAAGCAGATGCACAGGCAGCACAGGTTACAAATTTTACCTGAAGTCTTTGCGGTTGTAAAAGTCCCAGGCAGACGCATGGCACACGACCTCCCGATCGTCAGGCTTAACAAGCATCGATTCTTCCCAGAACTCTGGCGGCATCTCCTTCAGACCCAGAGAGGTGAAGAACTCCTCGGCCACACGGAACATGTGTGTGGCATTGTAGCCCTGAAAAGACCGATGCCATTGAACAGTTAGTTCATCGTTTATCTTTGCAGGCCAAAGCAATAACATAAAGTCTGTCTTTCACACATACCTGTTTGACCATCTCGTCAGTCACATCCAGGTTGGCTTTGTCAGGAAATGGGATCATCATATCATAAATGTTATTCCACGTCTGGGCCCACATGTTTCCTGTGTGGGAGGATGGAAATATACTTAAAAAGCCATTCTGAATCACTGTGCAAGCTCCTACATTAAGGCATTCTCTTCAGTGCGTATTAGTAGAGTGCTCACTGACCATAAAAGGTCCATATTATGTTACTGGGCTACAGCTGTGTGATATTAAGCAAGATGTTTATCTGGGACAAAGTGGATCATTTGACTGGTAAGAACGTAGTTTCTGCAATCACCAAAGTTTATAGTGGAACTAAGCAAACCCGACCTCTTCAACTTTTTGTATGAAAGAAAAATTCAAATGGTGAACGTGTGCTTCCATTGTGGTAACTGTGTGCATCTTACCCAGTAGATGTGCAGGGATGGGTCCCTTTAGGTTGATGTATTTGGATCCATAGAAGTTGTAGAGTTTGCGTCTTACAAAGGCATGCAGGTTCAGGTAGAGCGGTTCAATCGTCTTGTAGAGATTTTCTAAATCCTCCTGAAAGGTTTCCGTCTCATACCAGGAGCGCCAATCAGCCCCGGTGTCATCAAAGCCTTTGAAGAAATTCAGTTTTCACAAGTTTTGGTGTGCAACATTTTTACCTCCATCTTTTGCCTTTTTATTTTGAGCCAAATTAGACTTCTTACCATCGAGCTTTGAGGCTTTGTTGCTGAGCTCCACAAACCTGGGATAATACTCCTGAAGAGGCACGCCTGATGCATTGTGCCAGCCTTCCCAAGCAAACAGTAACTTCTTATAACTCCTGGAGTTGGCCAGGATTTCTGTGAGTTCTTCAACACAAATGACAATTTCCCTTTAGTTAGACAGACACAGGAAAGACAACGTCAATCAATCACACAACTCAAAGGGAAAAGATGCTAAATTCCCTGTAATCGTCTTGATGCATTGTTGCTTGCATAATTTCCTGCTCCCCAAGAGGATCGCATGCTCTTTATCTGGGAGATAATGTTTTTCACAATAATATTTTACACAAGATCAAAAAATAAGGGTCGAAGTTTATGTATGGTTTACCTCATCTGCACTGTGGACAGCTTCTATAAAAGACAAACTACTCAGCGTTATGGATGTAATGAGCTCATTTCAGTTTATGAGCAATTCTCTTAGGTGATTGTTTTTTCCACTCTCCCTGTAAGTGCCGAAGAGCACTTCCTCACAAATGCATTAAGCACTTGAAGCTGACACAAAAGACCATTGTTCTCAATGAATGCCTGTAACTTCCAAGCCATGAAGATGCGTTAGCGTTTCACATAGCACTCTAGATACAACAGCAACTTCCTCTTAAGATTCTTCAGAAATTATACCCATCCTGTTGCTTCCTGAAACCGATAAAATCTCAAGCACTTACAACTGTTGTGAGTTCAACATTTCCCCGTATGCAGAGCTCTTTCCTGCTACAAACTGCTAACATTTGAACAATTCATGGATCTTGCCCCTTAAAACCTAAAGACTATTTTTACATACCAGGTTCCAGGCTCCAGCTTATGTCTGGCTCTGGGTACACCTTAGCTGTTGAATAAATACTGTCCATGGTGCTCAGGATTTTGTTATACTAAAAACAAGACAAAGAATGAATGAGCAGGTTCCGTGAATCAAGCAGGGTAAATGTAATGTAAATCTTTGCAAATTTGCATCATATTTATACTTTTGATACATGAAAAGTACTAGACCTCTTCTCGTTCAGCCTGTGGAAGGTTGGCAGCTCCCAGTGATTTGATCTTTTCAATCAGTTTCCTGTCGGCTGTGGTTAGACTGTTCAGGGTTTCCTGAGAGAAGACCTGCTTGGCCTTCCCCCCCCAGGCCTCTACGAAGGCTTGTTCTTCAAGACTTGCAGCTACCTTAAGACAAAAAGCGTTAGAAGTGAGAGTTAATTTCTGTCAATGCATTAGAGCAAAACGTGAACCCCATTCCGTCCTCCCATTTAGAAAACATTAAAGCCTGAACAACATCCATTCAGTCATCACTGTCCGCTAACTTCAAGGTCAGTTCAGAGGGGATGATTTCTAGGAGGGAAACCCTCTGACCACCTGAGCTCATTCTGGGAGATTCAAACCCATTTCCATGTCAGAAGCAATAAATCTCAATCTGCCCCAGCAGGCTATCCTTCCAATGTGCCTGGAATCAGTCTCGGTAGGCATTCCAATAACATGACTATTAGTTGTATGAAAGACACATGCACTCCTCTGCATCAAGCAAGCACTGATTACTAACACTGACAATGAAACCTGTTACCTCAGATCAGGATGAACTGACTTTCATCTCGGACTCTTCAAACTTGGCTGCACAAATACCGTAGAACATGATGAAGGTTGTGGTCTGGAAAGGCCAATAGTCCTACATCATCAGCAATAAGCATAAATGAAACCTGAAGGTTCCCAAACCAGACACGGTCTTTCAAATACGGGTCCTCAAGATCCTGCCCATAAACGATACAATCACAGCTGGCCTGTTGGTTTTCTACCCTGCATTGTTGCCTGGTTGTGTTTGCTTTGAACAGAGTGGCCTCTCCAAAGTAGGCGGGGAAAATGTGTCACTTCATCTACTTTGTGGTACAACAACATTGAGCTTGGGTAACAGTTTATCATCATCATAGAAGTAATTACATTCTGGCAACATGTGTTGACCGAAGGCAGAATACCAAAGATATGGTACATATAGGAATAGTAGAAAAGTACTGAAGACCTGACTGGACCATCCAGCTGTACCGCACTGAAAATAACAACATAGCATGGTGAGGTAATGTATGCACCCCTAAAACAAAAAATTCCTAAAAACCTTCTGTGATATAAAAGTGACTGTATTCACCCTTCAGGACTGATTAAAACTCTCCATTTGCAGCTAGAGAAAGGACTTGAAGGACTGATTTTATGTTCCTCATCTGTTCATTTTCCAATTCTGGGATCAGTGATGTGCATCTCATCTTTCTGCAACATTACCGCCTCATCACCTACAACTTTAGTTGAAAGAAACGTTTCTGTCATTTGTTCCTGTCCTCTCGTTTTATTCTTTATGTACTCCCACACCGTCAACACTCCCCTTTATCTAAACACCCAGTTTTCACAGTGTGATGACTATAAGCAATGATAACACTACAGATAAGGATGAGGCAAAAAGGGAAAAAAAGTGTGACATCACAGGAAAAAATTGGGCACATTTGGATCGTTTGAACTGCACCCACTAAAAAAAAAATCTGTTTATTGTTTTTCAGTAGACTCTAGCATGTTATCATCCCTTATGAGGCTGTTATAAATGTGTAACTGAATTGAACACTGTGGTTAAACTTAGAACAAATGACTGATTTGTGTATCTCAGTGAGCTCCCAAGTGCATTGGACTTCAAAGGCCTAACGAGCAAATGTTACTCCATGTTCCTAAAGATTTTAAATAAAGACAAAGATCATGTCATTTCAATAAACTGGAGCTAGAAAAAGCCTGGGATTTTTCTATGCTCAAGCAGAGAAAGCCACAAAGTGAGTAAACTGGTTGTTCAGACTGGAGCAGTGGTAACTGGAGCCTTTCAAGAGTTACTGGTCGGCAAACTGGCTTGAGCTAAACGCCACAGAGAACCTGTGGAGTTTTGTCAGTAGGTTTGAGATTTTAGTACAAAACACTTTGAGTGGCCTCTCATAAACAGTTTGTATATGTTTCACCGTGTGTAATGAATCGAAATGAGACTTTAACACTTTGAGTTGAATTACTAAAATCAACTTTTTCATGATTCTCATTTGTTGAGATGAATGTGCAAAGAATTCATAGTCGTGAGGATAAGAGAGAACAAAGCGTGAGCTTATGGAACGGTTTGCAACCCTGATACAAGCACCGAGGGCCGTGGAATGTTGCAGTTTGTATCGACTGTCTCGGTCTTTGCTTGAGCTTCGGATGTCACTTCCACTGATTTTTTTTGTTGTTTTTTTTCTACCCCAAAATCTTCCGTCAGACAGAGCAACCTCGACAACAATTTATGAGCCTGTCTGTCCCTGCATGCTGACAGTCATAGCGCCGCGACTTTACTCTGAGATCAATAATGTGACTGACAAAAGGAGAGGAGATTGCATTTTTAGAAAAAAGCTTTTGTCTCTGCGCTACACTCGCTCGCCTACAGCTCCAGTGAATCCTTAAGGCTTTTCTTTACGGCGTTCTGAAAGGTCAGGGACATTCTCGCTCCGTGATGGCGGGGTTTAAAGAATAGGTGCTTTTCCAGGCCGCTGGAGACCAACGTTTTCTTCTGCAGCCAACATTTTAAAGAGAGTCGTGGCCTAAAACAACACATGTTGTACATTTAGCAAATTGACAGCATACAGACAAACAATGTATTGTTACTCAATCGTTACCATTTGCTGAACACTGACATGAAAAATCAAGTCAAAAAAATGGCACACAAACCATAACACACAGAACAGTAGATTCTTTCCACTGTTTTTGTTGAAGACTCTTATCTCTCTCTGTCCACACAATCACTGAAACAACAGACAGCAGCAAAAGGAAAAAGTGGCTCAGAGTTGATGTATTAACTCTGACCTTTGTGCTCTTCCTCTCTGACCATCTCCACCCGCCCATTGCCCCCACCTTTAAATGTTTTTTTTTTTTCCAGAAAGCCAGCAACCATCCATGTTGGTTATTACCTTTGTGTATAATAAAATACAGTAAAGATAACTACAGGCTGTGGCAGATTCATTTCAATCGCAAACGTCCTGTTCATCGTTGCTTATCAATGAACCAACAGTATGAAGGTGAAGCATTGCCAGGTTTATTACAGGCAAAGTTAATATTCAGCATTCAAACATTTCATGTTCAAGAGAAGAAAAATGTAAGCGCAACGACCAGCAGTGGCCTTTTGTAGGGCATTGACTGCCGCGACTGCAGAGACTGCAAGACTGCATCGACTGCAGAGACTGCAAGACTGCAGCGACTGCAGAGACTGCAGCGACTGCAGAGACTGCATCGACTGCAGAGACTGCAGCGACTGCAGAGACTGCAGCGACTGCAGAGACTGCTGCGACTGCAGCGACTGCAGAGACTGCAGCGACTGCAGAGACTGCAAGACTGCAGCGACTGCAGAGACTGCAGCGACTGCAGAGACTGCTGCGACTGCAGCGACTGCAGAGACTGCTGCGACTGCAGCGACTGCAGAGACTGCAGCGACTGCAGAGACTGCTGCGACTGCAGCGACTGCAGAGACTGCAGTCTGAATGTGAAGAGTGGAGGGACTCAGACGTGATGATAATTTTCACCCGTTTCATTTACATCCGTTGTTTACGTCCAGATTTATAGCGTTTGTCTTCTTCTGGTGTGGAATTGTGATGCACGTCTCACGTCAGTGGCATGAAAGTTTGATTAAATGCAACATGGCCGTTCTGACTGCCAATAATTTGAAAACACAGATTGGATTATTTTGCCAGACAGATCAGAAAATGTCAGATATCCTAACTTATCCTGATGCTAAGTAGGATGTAGTAGGGTGACGCTGGGCTGTAACACAACTTTATTACACTAGTTTTTATGTTTCTACCATGAAAAATGATTTCAAAGCCTCACTGAATTCAGAGGAGACAGAATTAAAGAGACTGTTTCTTTTTTTGTTAAACGCCTCAATCACTGAGTCATCTGCATATATTTTGACATTTAATTGGTGCAGACAGCAGAACATAACAGTTATAAATTGTGTAAAGAATATTTGTCCAAGAATGAAGCTTTGTGGGACACCTATGAGGAGACTGGAAGATTTGTAAACTTCCCCTTCTGTCTGAAAATGTATTGAGAAGTTTTTTGTTCTGAAAGTTTCTGTCTGTACGTTTAATGTCCAAACGTGCACAACTTTCAGGAGCATGTAATGGAATCGCAGTGCAGCGTTGGACACGCAGAGCGACAACAGTAGAGAGTTTGTCAGTTTGAGATGCTTTGCCTCTCCTGACTGCAAATGGCACTTAAACTTAACAGGAAAAAAAAAAAAGGCGAGCAACCTCAAAAAACCTTGGCAGTGAACAATTCT